>NC_134358.1:39063694-39363694 GCF_048569485.1 Anomaloglossus baeobatrachus
GTCAAAACTTCAATATGGATGGTAAAGTGGTTAGCTGGGTCCCAGATTAAATACACAGCAAAAAGTGAGAAGCAGGTAATTGTTCAGCCTCAGTATCAGGAGGGCTGCACCTCCAACTTGCATTAAAGCAAGAAAACAGACAAAAAAAAAAACCAAAAAACTGAGCTGTGACAAATGTTCAATAAACATGCAACATTACAAGCATGTGAATTGCAGCCTCAAGACTAGAAAAAAACCAAGGAGAAAATTGTAGAAAAAATACCCTGACTATAAATAAATAAATTGCAAGTGCTTAATAAACAGGGTACTTAGTATATACATTTTTGCAAAAAGGTAAGAAGCTGTCTCACCTCGTCACGGTGTACCCATCTGAGACAGTCCCTAACCTACTAAAGTTAAAAACATATTCTGTACCTGACTAGTGTCATGTCAAAATACATACAGAGATATGTACATACACATACAGAGATATGTACATACATATTTGCAGACAAATTAAAAAAAATACATAGGTATAAACACATAAATATATACACAGTCATATACACTGACATACATAGATACACATCATACATGCACACACAGACACATTGGAGATAATTTTAATATGGGGAAGTCGGCAGCAGCCTCACTCACCTCCTTTGCTTGCTTTCCGTCAAACTTCACCTGGGCATTTGGCTTTGCAGACCATGCTGCTTGATGGCCGTCACTTTAGCAGACATTGCTGCCCACAGTGCATTATGTGGCCATTCCTGCACAAAATATCTTCCCACACTGCCTTTTTTCATAATATCCCCCCGCACTGCCCCTCTGTATAATATCCTCCCCACTCTGCACCTCTCCATAATATCCCCCCACACTGCCCCTCTGTATAATATCCTCCCCACTCTGCACCTCTCCATAATATCCCCCCACACTGCCGCTCTGTATAATATCCTCCCCACTCTGCACCTCTCCATAATATTCCACCACACTGCCTCTCTGTATATTAATCCCCCACACTACAATTCTCTATAATATTCCCCCCACTGCTCCTCGCCATAATATCACCCCCACACTGCATCTCTCAATCATGTTCCTCCAAATTGCCCTTTCCATAATATTCCCTGCACACTGCCCCTCTCTACAATATTCCTCCCATGCTGTACCTCTCCATAATGTTACTTCAACCTGCACTTCTCTGATACCTCCCCCACACTGTCTTTCTGCATTAAGTCCATTGTCTCATTTCCCCTCACTGTACTATGGCCCCATTCACAATCCCCCCATTTGCTCCATAATATGCCCTTCCAGTAACACTATTTCTCCCCTCTCCCGGATCCCTCATCCAAAATAGCAGATGGAGAGCTTACTGGTGCCTGTCACCTCTTCAACACCTTTGCGGCGTTGGAGTCAGCAGAAGTGTGTTGAAGTTAGCAGCATGCTGACCTCATCACACCACTGCACGTTGAAGCGGGGACTGATGAGCGCTGTTCGGCCCACACAAGTGTTCAAATGTATTATTTTCTGAAATACGCAAATACATTTGAATATAGGAATAAGGAAAGAAAGGAGCCGACAGCTCCTGGACAGCTTTGCGGTTCGCAACAAATCCTTTGGTAGGCCGTATGTGGCCCGTGGGCCATATCTTGTGCAGGCCTGTATATATACAATCTGTTTTTTAAGCCCTTGGTGTCTATTGGTTTAGTTCGGTAAACTGTGGTGTCCAATGATATTGAGATGACTCTGCTCATGTTGTCTCAGTCTATACAGCAAAGCTAACAATTGATGTGAAGAAAACAAGAAATGCCAGCCTGTTTTATATATTCTAGTGGCCTATTGGACAGCTATTATTTCAACATTTTTTTTAATCTAATGTAGATAAATAATTTGCCACTTCAATATAGTAAAATTAAAAAATGTAAGAATTTCTCATTTTGGTTATTACAGGTAATATGTTTTACGTTGATGATATGAACTTTAATCACAGAAAATCTCACCCTAATTTGTAAGAAGAAAAGAAGTGGGCTGCTAATTGCCATGAGCTTTCTAGAAACTATTCAAATGGGTAAATCCATCACTTGGCGCTCAAAAAACAAGAACATGGCCGGAAGCATCATTAATAATAAAGCCACACCTGAACATGACAATCCAAACCAATGGGATCTGGTGTCATTCCCATTGACTTTTGTGATTAAGAAGACGATGTGGCTACAGCACCCTACAGTTCATGCACCCAACATTTCCTGCCATCATTATGTTCTCATCATATAGAATAAAATGAAAAAAATGGAAAAGAGAGCATACCATATAGATGAAACATATGGATGGATCCCACATAGGAGAAGTGATTTCATATCAAAAACAAAAATGGGGCCACATTTCAGTGCTGCTTTCCAAACACTTGTGGTGGGGTGATGCTTATTTTTTACAAATCTAGCCAACCTTTGTAGGAGAAAATTTTGGAAAAATTTGGGACTGGATCCTTTCCCTCATTTTGTAATGGTTCTTTTGAAAATAGTCCTAAGGAATAGTGCTCATCAAGGAAGGAGTAGGAAGCCAATCTGATCTAAGACCGTCAAATATCTTGGTCTGTTTCGTAGAAGCAGCTCCCAGGCTTGGCCTGGACTGTCACACTAGGTATGGTGGAGTACCAAAGAAACAGCAAAAGGGAAGGAGAACCCTGTGTCTGGGGAAGGGGGAGATGGTGACCAAAGCTACCGCTGGTCCCTGGGGTCCCTCACCACCCTAGTTAGGTTCTGGACCTATACGCTAAGCTGGATACCTGATCCTAGGATGACCCTAGAGCTGGTCCCTGAGGTCCCTCACCACCCTAGATATATTCCACACCTATGCGCTGAGCCAGATACCTGACCCTAGGTATCCCAAGTCCTGGGGCCTAATAGGGAACGGATGGGATGAGCTTTTCGTCAAAACCACTAAACGCTAAAGGAGGACACACAGGGGAAATAGTGCATGAACTACTTATCCACAGATGATTCAGGTAGAAGTTCAGCAAAGTTTCAGCAATAATACCACAGATGAGTACAAGCCACCTGCTTGCATCCAGAGCTGGAATGAACTGAATAATATCACCAGCACAAGGCCAGGAAAAATTAGTGTATTTAAACCCAAATGGAAATACAGAAGATTAGCAGCTGAAGGGAAGAGGAGCTCCACTGAGTCTTTAAGGGAAAAGCATGAAAACCCAGTAGAGGAGATACCTTGTACACTGCATACTGACAGCAGGAACAATAGAAAGTCAGGCAGAAATTTGCACAGCGATGTAGTTCTGATACGTTTTTGGTGCCTTGATAATCAGTGAACTCAATGAACTCACCTCAGATAAATTAATTAAACTCAGCAGCTTATTGCTAGATTAGGCTATGTGGGCACATTAAGTATTTTTTTTGCAGAAATCTCTGCACCAAATTTGTATCTCCTGACAAAACAATACACCAAAAACGCATCAGAACATTGAACTCAGTGAACTCACCTCAGCTGAGTTCATTGAATTCACCTAAGGTGAGGTCACTAATTTCATTGAATTCACCTGAGGTCAGTTCACCTGAGGTCACAACTGGGGAAACATGGGAACCTCAACTGTGACCTCAGGTGAACTCATTGAAGTCAATGCTGGATTACCGGATTAGAAGATGCCCACACATTCAGTATTTGGTTGCAAACATTTCTGCATCAAAGCTGCATCTCCTGGCAGAAAAAACCCTCAAAACCGCATGTGTTTTTTATGCAGTTTTCTGCCAGGAGATGGAGATTTGATGCAGAAATGTTTGCAACCAAATACTCAATGTGCACACATCTCCTAATCTGGTAATCTGACATTGACATCAATTAGTTCACTTGAGTTGAGGTCACTGAGATCAATGAGTTCAGCTGAGGTGGGTTCACCTGAGGTCACAGCTGGGGTTTCCTGTGGTATTTTCTAATGTGACCATGCACTGTGACCTCAGATGCACCAGAGCTTGGATTGTTGTGGGATATCGTGATGTGGATTATGTCAGAGCTACAGGGTCGTTTTGGGGGTTAATAAATTGGAGAAAGAGGGGGGTTGCTTGTTTTGTTAAATACAGGCTTTTTCTCTGTATTTTATGTTCATTTCTTTTGACTTAGACATTTTTAAAGGGGGTCATTTCTTGGACCCCTCCCCAATACTAACCCCAGGGTTCCTGGCAGCTGTGATTTTTTTTTTTACAAATCATAGGTGTCATTAACCCCTTATATTACCCCGATTTCCATGATTGGCAATCGGGATGAGCCGGGTAAAGCACCGGAATTGGAACATCTAATGTATACGCCAATTCTGGGTTGGCTGCGGGCTGCCATTTTTAGGCTGTGCAGGGCCCAATAACCATAGGCCTCCCCAGCCTGAGAATAATAGCCCCCAGCTGTCCGCTTTATCTTGATTGAGTATCAAAATTGTGGGGGACCTTTTTATTATTATTTATTTATTTATTTAAATAATTTAAAAAATACATACGGTCCTCATGTTTTGATATTCTGCCAAGATACAGCAGACAGCTTGGGGCCGTAGCATTTAGCTGCCTGCTTTATCTGCACTAAGTATCAAAATACAGGGGACCCTATGCCATTTTTTCCAATTATTTGTTTATTTTTATACTCCACTTCAGAAATCCAGACAGCTAGTGTGATGGCAATCACAGACACTGTCACAAAGGATGGGTGGGAATAGCATGACTACAACCAATCACAGACACTGGTAAAGAGGGTGGGCAGGGGAATCGTGGCTGCAACCAATCAGAGATACTGTTACAGAGGGTGGGCGGGGGAAGCAGTGCATATTCATGAACTTTAATGATTAGACCAGGAAGCCGTGTCACAGATGCGGGGAAACTCAGTAAGTATAATTCTCCTGATTTAATCTCCAAAATACTCTAACAACATTATTCCCAGAAACCAAATCTGAGTCAGAAATGCATCCAAGCATTTTCCCCATGCTGTTCCCATTCAGTTTCAAACCTTTTCCATCCATTGCAGCATTTTTACATTCCTCCCAGACCTACTTCCAAGGTCCTACAGGAAATTGAGTTTCCCATTGACTTGCATTGTTTGTTATTCGGTACGAATACACGAATTATAGAAATTACTCAGCACAAAAAATCCGAACCCAAATATTTGACTTTTTGCCCATATCTTGTGAATAGTGCATCTCAGCTATTTGGGATTTTCACAAAGATGTAGGGTTAGCTTCCCTGGTTTCCTAGTGTAGAAAATAATACAGTATCAATCAGTATCGGCCCTGGACTGGAGAATCTGGAAATCCAATAAGTCAGACTTACAAAAATGCTGCAAAAGGCTAAATTTGTTGCCCATATACCTCTGTTAGGTAAATGACAATGTCTATACACATCGACGCTCCAGAAAGAGGGAAGTAAGCTGCTGTCAAACACCGGCCTGCATAAAAAAGATGGATCAGGCAAAAAGATTCAACATGTCTGATCCTTCTTTCCTTTTCCATCATCTGTTTGTCACATGGAGTTTTACACAAACTTTACCGACTGTCATGGAGGTGTCTGCCTCTGTTCAGATTGCAGATGCTGACATTTCGCTCCATGGTTTCTCTGGTGTCCGGGATCAACACAAGCAGACTCGAGCGTCAACCTGCTGTGTGCTGATTCATAGGTAAGCTAGCAAGAGTTAATCTCTGCTGGCTCCTTTCATCACATATTGTGGAGAGGCATATCACATCTGCTCCCCTCCTATGTATGCTGGTTGAATCCTTCCATCCATGCCAGCTATAGTTTGTTCTATGTTGGTGTGATGTATTCTATAAGGTGTGGGGTCTTAAACTGTCTGATTGAAATTGTGCTTATTTGTTTGGTATGGTTGCGAAGTTTACCAGTTACAGACGGAGTATGTGAAGTCCGTATGCACACACGTGTTCAGACCGTCGAGCATCTGACGCACTACCAAAAACAGCACAAACAAAGGGGAGACACCATAGACACTTTAACAACAGTTTGCCCTATGGCTAGGAGGAGGGGTGAGGGGACACCTCCTGAACTTACCTCAAGCTGTTACCTGAGCTCTCTAGCGTCCCTATACATGGTGTTTCAACCCATCACCGAGCTGGATACCTAATCCCTTGCTAGCCCTGCAAACATCCCTGGCTAGTGAGGTAGCTGGCAGGAGACACTAGTCCCACCGCTGCACTAATAAACACAGAGGGAAAAGGAAAGACAGACAGGGAGATAAACAAGATACAAACACCAAAATCCACTGCTGCAGACAAACTCCAAAGTAGAAGTTGGATGGGAACAGGACAATTCCCCAGCAGCTCCTTCCACTAGGATAGCCAGATTAGAATTAATTCTATCAACAGCAAGGACTGCTGGGATAACCCCACTATTTAATCCTAAAGAGGTGTAGGGTCAAAGCAGCTACAGGTGACCTGCACTACTAAGAGCTGCTGGCAACAAAACTGACATTAACTCATGAGACACCAAAAGAAAGGAAACTTCATTTAAATGAGGAGTCAAGATGGAGATGAGAGGCTCCAGTCCAAAAATTGGCATTAGTCTCTAAACAGCAGGGAGATGACTGTGACATTACCCCTGTTGTTTTGTAGCTTCCTTCCTGCTCTTGTTTTCCTCCTGAATCTCTTTTTGTCTTATCCTGTGTGTGTGTGTGTGTGTGTGTGTGTGTGTGTGTGTGTGTGTGTGTGTGTGTGTTTGACAGAGTTTTGGTTTTCTCTATTCAGTCCTTATCTGTGGAAATCAGATCAGAATTGGTCAGGAGCAGGGCCAGAAAGGAGACTCATGCATCTCCACCATCAGGAATGTTCTTGAGATTAGGGAAAGCTTGAGGGCAGATTAGGAGCCCCAGTTCCCCACTATCCCATAGTAATCGTGACACTGTTGTGGAGGCCCACAGGCAGACTCGGATGTTGACCTGTTGTGTGCTTATTCATAGGCAGGCTAGGAAGAGTTAATCTCTGCTGGTCTGCTTGCCCCTTTAATCATATATTGTGGGGAGGGCTATGATATCTGCTCCCCTCCTATTTATGCTAGTTGAATCCTTCCATCCATGCCATCTATAGTTTGTTCTATGTTGGTGTGGTTTGTTTTATGAGGTGTGGTGTCCTAGACTGTTTGGTGAAAATTGTCCTTATTTGCTTGTTGCAGTTGTGGAGTTTACCCCTGTTGTTTTGTAGCTTCCTTCCCGCTCTTGTTTTCCTCCTGAATCTCTTTTTGTTTTATCCTGTACGTGTGCGTTTGACAGAGTTTTGGTTTTCCCTTGTCTATCTTTATCTGGGGGAATCTGTGACGCCCTGGACTAGCCAGGTAGTCACAGATAGAGCCCCGCACAACACCAGTCCCACACAAGGTAACACCAGCCAAACCATAAACCCTAGTCACCTCCCGCAGAGCTTGGACACACCAGGGGGCGGAGCCAGGCGGTTGGCCACACCCAACGAGGAGTTCAGAGGGCCTGAGGCAGGAAACAAACAGTTCAGTCAGCTCTCAGTCAGTTCTGAGTCGGTTCTGAGTTGAGCAGAGGAGGAGGTCAGGCCTGTGGTACAGGCCTGTGACAGACTGACAGGTGCCGGGGTCGAAGCCCTGGTACTTTGGCTAGGAGGCATACGGTGGCCAATCCTGCAGGAGCTGGGAAGACGGCTCGGTGGAACCGTGGTGGACCGGGACAGGGTAGTGGCCAGCCAGTACCGACCCGGGGAACCAACCAGAAACCGGAGCACCAGGGAGGTACTCAGACCCTGAAACGAGGTCCAGAATCCACTGGACTGAGTTAATTCACTGATTGCGGTCTGGACTATAGGTCCTTTCCCACCCAAGTCCCGACTGAAGACAACAGCCCACCGAGGGGGATAGAAAGCCACCGCACAAGCAGAGAGATCCCACGGGCCAGCGTCTGCGGGCAAACGGGCTCTCCCGACATATACACAGCCGGGGAGCGGTCTCCCGTAGCTGAAGCGCAAGCAGTCTACACATACACTACATGGTGCAGGAGAAAGGCAAAGACCACCGAACCGGGTGGGGGACCTGACCGCAGGCGGCTGCGGGCACCGACCACCATCAACTTTGTTTACCAGAGACTTGTGTGTGTCAATAACAGTGAGCACAACAGTGTCATCTGGCCGCGCACCTCCCTGCACCGCCCAGCTACTCTCCCCAACGGGTCCCGGGGCCAGCATCCCTGCCCACGGAGGGGTTAACATCTTGCTGCATAACCATCTCCTCCGGGTGCCCCGTAACTGCAGTGGTGGTGTCTACACCTTCACCACATCCCGTGGGTGGCGTCACGAACTCAAACACGGCTCCAGCCGTACACCTACCTACCACCCCCCTAAGTAGCGCCAGCACCCTTTCAGAGCGAAGTGACCCTGGGTCCGGAGGTGCTCGTGCCACCCACCAACGAGCCCGGATCCGAGCGGCTCGGCTGCAGCCGAGTGCGGGGCGGTACAAATCCATCAGGACTATTCAGGAGCATTGCCAGGAAGGAGACTCCGGCATCTCCACCATCAGGAATATCCCTGAGAGTAGGGATAACATAGGGTCCCCTGAGCTTGAGAGCAAGTTAGGAACCCCGGTTCATCGCTATCCCATAGTAATCGTGACATTGTTGTAGAGGCCCACAGAGGGAATGTTTCGCCAGTCCCACTCAAAACAATGAGTTCAGCCCACTTGTTTCCAATGTCTATGTGGCCTTTAATTCTTTTTACAACCCACTGATTTTGCAATTATGTAACATTATCTCAACCTTATAATTTCACAATACACGTTTCAGAACAATACGTCTCTTGTCGATGAATTCCTCGCATGGTTCTAAAACCATAAACAATATCGTTGAGCCAATAGTGTAACTATTAATCTAATTATAAACTAATTGCTTGTACTTTCATTATCTGTAATTTCCCTGTTTATTATTTTTGTATATTGTCGATTAGCCGGAGGGGATGAACCGAATGACTTCAATTTATAGGAAGACTTCAATGATACATTGTAACATGTTGAATTATTGGCCGCCTGATGTTGACTTATGGCTTTGGCTACGGGCAAGTTTGGTAACTTTTGTTTAAGAAAGGAATCAAGGAAAGCCATTTCTTCTGGATGTTTTGAATACCTGACAGATGAGGAAACGAAACTTTGATATTCTGAGTTGATCGTTGTGAGAACCTGCTCAAGAATGTAATAAAATTACGCAATTCCGTCTCAAGAATCGTACAAATAAGAACGCCAGCGAGGAAGACATTGTGTTACTGTTTCATCTGGACTAAGATGTGAATGACACATACCTAAGAAACAATGAAGGCATTCATTTATGGTATATGACCCCCCACTAACTGCAGATAGAGGCGCATTTATTATATACTAGCTGTAGTACCTGGGCATTGCCCAGGATAGTAACTGTCTCTCTGTCTCTCTCCCAGTCTCTGTCTGTCTGTCTCTGTCTGTCTGTCTCTCTGTCTGTATCTCTGTGTGTCTGTCTCTCTCTATCTCTGTGTCTGTCTGTCTCTCTCTATCTGTCTGTCAGTCTCTTTCCCCATCTGTCTCGTTTCAGGTTTGTCTCGTTCCAGGTCTGTCTCTTCCCCGTCTGTCTCTTTCCCCATCTTTCTCTTTCCCCGTCTGTCTCATTCCCCATCTGTCTCGTTTCAGGTCTCTCTCTTTCCCTGTCTGTCTCCTTCCAGGTCTGTCTCGTTCCAGGTCTGTCTCTTTCCCCGTCTGTCTCCTTCCAGGTCTGTCTCGTTCCAGGTCTGTCTCTTTCCCCGTCTGTCTCTTTCCAGGGCTGTCTCATTCCAGGTCTTTCTCTTTCCCCGTCTGTCTCTTTCCCCGTCTGTCTTGTTCCCCATCTGTCTCGTTCCCTGTCTGTCTCGTTTCAGGTCTGTCTCTTTCCCCGTCTGTCTCTTTCCACATCTGTCTCTTTTCCCATCTGTCTCTTCCCGCATCTGTCTCTGTCTCTTTCCCTGTCTCTTTACTTGTCTTTCTCTCTTTCCCTGTCTCTTTACTTGTCTCTGTCTCTTTCCTTGTCTTTTTCCATGTCTCTGTCTCTTTCCCCATCTATCTCTTTCCCTGTCTGTCTCTACATGTCTCTCTGTCTATCTGTTTCCCTGTCTGTCTGTCTGTCTCTTTGACTGTCTGTCTCTCTCTCTATCCATCTCCCCACCAACATCTTATTACCTCACACATAAGCTTCTTATACTAACAATATATTTTGTTCCTATAGCAACCACTCACAGCTGCTATTAATAACCTAATAGCTCGCAGCTCCATTGACTTTAATGGAGGCAGGTTTTTTGGAGAGTAACGGTAAAGCGCGGGGTTAAATTTTCCCGTCCAAACATAGTCTATGACGTTCCCTGAGTCACATGGATTGTCTGTGCAAAATTTCGTGATTGTAAATGTGACGGCCCGGATTCCTTTAGCGGACATACACACACACATATGTGCACACACACACACACACACACACACACACACATACATACATACATACATACAGTGCCTACAAGTAGTCTTCAACCCCCTGCAGATTTAGCAGGTTTGATAAGATGCAAATAAGTTAGAGGCTGCAAACTTCAAACAAGAGCAGGATTTATTAACAGATGCATAAATCTTACAAACCAACAAGTTATGTTGCTCAGTTAAATTTTAATAAATTTGCAACATAAAAGTGTGGGTCAATTATTATTCAACCTCTAGGTTTAATATTTTGTGGAATAACCCTTGTTTGCAATTACAGCTAATAATCGTCTTTTATAAGACCTGATCAGGCCGGCACAGGTCTCTGGAGTTATCTTGGCCCACTCCTCCATGCAGATCTTCTCCAAGTTATCTGGGTTCTTTGGGTGTCTCATGTGGACTTTAATCTTGAGCTCCTTCCACAAGTTTTCAATTGGGTTAAGGTCAGGAGACTGACTAGGCCACTGCAACACCTTGATTTTTTTCCCTCTTGAACCAGGCCTTGGTTTTCTTGGCTGTGTGCTTTGGGTCGTTGTCTTGTTGGAAGATGAAAGGACGACCCATCTTAAGATCCTTGATGGAGGAGCGGAGGTTCTTGGCCAAAATCTCCAGGTAGGCCGTGCTATCTATCTTCCCATGGATGCGGACCAGATGGCCAGGCCCCTTAGCTGAGAAACAGCCCCACAGCATGATGCTGCCACCACCATGCTTGACTGTAGGGATGGTATTCTTGGGGTCGTATGCAGTGCCATCCAGTCTCCAAACGTCACGTGTGTGGTTGGCACCAAAGATCTTGATCTTGGTCTCATCAGACCAGAGAACCTTGAACCAGTCTGTCTCAAAGTCCTCCAAGTGATCATGAGCAAACTGTAGACGAGCCTTGACATGACGCTTTGAAAGTAAAGGTACCTTACGGGCTCGTCTGGAACGGAGACCATTGCGGTGGAGTACGTTACTTATGGTATTGACTGAAACCAATGTCCCCACTGCCATGAGATCTTCCCGGAGCTCCTTCCTTGTTGTCCTTGGGTTAGCCTTGACTCTTCGGATAAGCCTGGCCTCGGCACGGGTGGAAACTTTCAAAGGCTGCCCAGGCCGTGGAAGGCTAACAGTAGTTCCATAAGCCTTCCACTTCCGGATGATGCTCCCAACAGTAGAGACAGGTCGGCCCAACTCCTTGGAAAGGGTTTTGTACCCCTTGCCAGCCTTGTGACCCTCCACGATCTTGTCTCTGATGGCCTTGGAATGCTCCTTTGTCTTTCCCATGTTGACCATGTATGAGTGCTGTTCACAAGTTTGGGGGGGGTCTTAATTAGTCAGAAAAGGCTGGAAAAAGAGATAATTAATCCAAACATGTGAAGCTCATTGTTCTTTGTGCCTGAAATACTTCTTAATACTTTAGGGGAACCAAACAGAATTCTGGTGGTTTGAGGGGTTGAATAATAAATGACCCTCTGAATAAACTTTTCACAATTTAAAAAAAAAAAAAAAAGAAATAACATTCTTTTTTGCTGCATTTCACACTTCCAGGCTGATCTACAGTCCAAATGTCACAATGCCAAGTTAATTCCGAATGTGTAAACCTGCTAAATCTGCAGGGGGTTGAATACTACTTGTAGGCACTGTACATACATACACTTAGCTTTATATATTAGATTGTTTTAAGATCATTCCTAAAAATGGGTTATGATTCATAATTGGCGATCAAACAGGAAACTCCTCAAAAAGTTTCCCGATGTGTGCCGTGTACTGGAGAAAATTCTTGATCTGTCTTTTCAAGTCACTTGGCTTTAATCAATAATACATATATGTTATCAGAGAAATCTATTTCCTTCTCCACTTATGAGCCATTTCTTCACTTCCCCTCTGCATCCTGAACTCATTAATCACTTATAAAAAGAACTACTAAAAATCTATTTTGGTCAAAACAAGAGGGACTCCCAGATTACAGAGAGTGTAGAAGGAGGGATAAGCCAAGAGAGTATAGATATTGATCTAGGTCATGCTTTCTGGTAGGTGTTTTATCACTCCCAAAGCTAGATTCACAGCTATACTATGGTATAATGTCCTCCATGTTGCTGCTGAACGTGTGCTTACTTGTTTTTTTGCAGAAAGTTACATAGAGGCTGTCACAATGGCTATGGGATAACGGGGAACTGGGGCTCCTGAGCTGTCCCTCAAGCTAGGGGAGCCTATGCTATCTTAATCTCTGGGATACTCTTGATGGTGGAGATGCCTGAGTCTCCTTCCCAGCCCTGGTCCTGACCAGTCCTGAGCTGATTCCCCCTTCCCCCAGGAATGAATGGGACAGGAGTGTGGATGAAACCCACAGATAAAGACAGACAAGGGAAAAACAAAACTCTGTTAAACAGTACACACAAAAGGTAAAAACAAATAGAAGTTCATTGAAAAAACAAGAGCAAGAAGGAAGCAACACTACAACAGGGGTAAACTCCACAACCTCTTCAAGCAATGATCACAATGTCCACCAGTAAGTCTGGGACACCACACCTCAGAGACCAATGTAGAATAAACTATAGCTGGCATGGGTTGAAGGTTTCCACCAGCATAAATAGGAGAGGATCATATGTGATAGGTCTCCCCACAAAATGCGATCAAAGGAGCAAGCAAACCAGCAGGTGTTAACTCTTCCTAGCCTGCCTATGAATCAGCACACAGCAGGTTGACACCTGAATCTGCCTGTGTTGATCCCAGACACCAGAGAAACAATCAGGCGGAGTGTCAGAATCTGTAATCTGAACAGTGCCCGATACTGCCATGACAGTTGGTGAAGTTTATGCAAGACTCCATGTGTCAGAGACAGGTGTGTGGGAGACATCCTAGCAGCAAGATTCTACCCACTAGCTCAGAGACAACTGCAAATTAGAGGTAGAGAACGTGAAGCTCCTGTAAAATCTGTATTGGCCTACCCTCCTTCCCCCAGCAATAATAATAATTTTATTCATTTATATAGCGCTATTAATTCCACAGCACTTTACATACATTGTCAGCACTGTCCCCATTGGGGCTCACAATCAGAACCCGGAGGAAACCCACGCAAACACGGGGAGAACATACAAACTCATTGCAGATGTTGTCCTTGGTGGGATTTGAACCCAGGACCCCAGCGCTGCAAGACTTCAGTGCTAACCACTGAGCCACCACAAGACTGCAGTGCTAACCACTGAGCCACAACAAGACTGCAGTGCTAACCACTGAGCCACCACAAGACTGCAGTGCTAACCACTGAGCCACCACAAGACTGCAGTGCTAACCACTGAGCCACCACAAGACTGCAGTGCTAACCACTGAGCCACCACAAGACTGCAGTGCTAACCACTGAGCCACCACAAGACTGCAGTGCTAACCACTGAGCCACCACAAGACTGCAGTGCTAACCACTGAGCCACCGTGCCACCGTGACATTGACAGAGGGGCCCACAACGAGAACTTCACTCATGATCCACCCAAATACCAATTGATCCTTATTCAGGCTCTAGTAAAACATTGACTTGATGGTCCAGGAGAGGACAACCCCATTTGGAGGTGACTTCTGAGGGTCTATTTCTTATAGGATTAGTCACAAATGATCTCCCTTGTGTACAGTGACTACAAAGAGTAAATGCTATTTTTCAGGAGGTGCACATATTTTGTGTAGATAGCAGTTTGGCTCTGAGAATCATCTTCCCTGGTGGGCCGGAGGTTCTGAAGTCTGAAGCTGGCTGAACACAAAGCAGAGAAAGGAAAGTGGGAGAAGGAGGGGACTTTATTTAGTAATGTCCTGATTTATACGCTATTTTCTGAATCCGTGGGTCGCGGTGACACGGTGAATGCGATCTTGTCATCACTCCGCTGTAATCATACGTTTACGGGTCTTGTTTCGCCTTTAGATTTCCATCTTGACTACACATCAGCGCTGCAGACAGCTCTCTCCGCGCCTGGGTCATGCCAGTACGACCAGCAGATATAATTTATATTATTTACTGAGTAACCTGTAACGTGCCGCGCTGGGAATATCTTCCATGACCTGATTCGGTCACTTCTGACGGGAAGATTGCCTGCTCCGCGCACAGGGGCCTCCAGATCTGTGCAGCTCCGAATTGCTTGTTTCCATATATAGAACTAGAACTGCTGCTAGGAGTTTAGAAACTGAGATCCAGCTTTTTTTTAAAAGGTGCATAAACTTTTGCAAAAGGTGCATAAACTTTTGCAAAAGGTGCATAAACTTTTGCAACTGACTGTTTTATTGCACCAATGTATCTAAAATGGAAAAAAAAAATGGAACTCTATGGCAAATAGATCCTGCCATTCTGTGTATACAGCTCCCATGCAGGCATATGAAGTTGATTATTTCAAATTATACTGATTAAAAAGATCTGGCCGTTTTGTGTATACAGCTCTTATGCAGGCCTATGTATTGCATTATTTTAATGCCGTTCTGTGTATACAGCTCCTATGCAGGCTTATGTATGGCATTATATCAAATAATATTGAATAAAAAGATCCTGACGTTCTGAGTATACAGCTCCTATGCAGGCATATGTATTGCATTATTTCAATGCCGTTCTGTGTATGCAGCTCCTATGCAGGCCTATGTAATGCATTATTTCAAATAATATTGATTAAAAAGATTCTGCCGTTCTGAGTACACAGCTCCTATGCAGGCCTATATATTGCATTATTTCACATAATACCGAATAAAAAGATCCTGCCGTTCTGTGTATACAGCTCCTATGCAGATCAATACGTAGCATTAACAATATACTGCCATTCTGTGTATACAGCTCTTATGTAGGTCAATGGGTAGCATTATTTCAAATAATATTGATTAAAAATATCCTGCCGTTTTGAGTATACAGCTTCCATGTAGGCCTATGTATAGCATTATTTCAAACACTATTGATTATAAAAAGATCCTGCCATCCTGAGTACACACCTCCTATGTATGTCAATCTGTAGCCTTATTTCAAATAATATTGGTTAAAAAGATCCTGGCGTTTGGAGTATACAGCTCCTATGCAGGCCTATGTATAGCATTGTCTCAAATAATAATGATTAAAAAGATACTGCCATTTTGTGTATACAGCTACTATGCAGGCCTATGTATAGCATTGTCTCAAATAATATTGATTAAAAAGATACTGCCGTTTTGTGTACACAGCTCCTATGCAGGCCTATGTAGAGAATTATTTCAAACACTATTGATTAAAAAGATCCTGCCGTTCTGTGTATACAGCTCCTATGTATGTCAATGTGTAGCATTATTTCAAATAATATTGATTAAAAAGATCCTGCCGTTTTGAGTATAAAGGTCCCATGCAGGCCTATGTATAGCATTATTTCAAATAATATTGGTTAAAAAGATCCTGCCATTCTGTGTATACAGCTCCTATGCAGGCCTATGTATAGCATTGTCTCAAATAATAATGATTAAAAAGATACTGCCGTTTTGTGTACACAGCTCCTATGCAGGCCTATGTAGAGCATTATTTCAAATAATATTGATTAAAAAGATCCTGCCATTCTGAGTATACAGCTCCTTTGCAGATCAATATGTAGCATTAACAATATCCTGCCGTTCTGTGTATACAGCTCTTATAAAGGCCTATGTATAGCGTTATTTCAAATAATATTAATTAAAAAGATCCTGCCATTCTGTGTATTCAGCTCCTATGCTAACTATCCACACTAATCTGAGACACAGTATGGTGTATACTGACCTTTATTAGAAATTCCACTCATGCCAAAAATTACACCTTTTGCAGTCTCTTTCTCTGTGGCTCCAAACTCGTGAAGAGTATATATATATATATATATATATATATATATATATAATATACCGTATATATACAGTATATACATGCTGATGAGCAAAAGGGTAACAATCTTTTAGATCCGCTCATTACATCTCATGCATATTTACTACTTACCCCACCCAGCGTCTGAGACAGCCTCTGTGATTGGCTGGAGTCAGACTGCAGGTATCTCTGATTTGTTGCCCTGAGAGAAGCCCTCTTGGTCTCGGCCATACACGTTATATTGGCTGGGTATCAAAATAAGAGGAACGACATGGAGCTTTTTTTAAATTATTTAAATAAATAATTTTAAAAACGACATGCTGTCCCCCCCAAATTTTGATACTCAGCCAAGATAAAGCAAACATCTGGGGGCTTGTATTCTCAGGCTGGGGAGGCCCATGGTTATTTGGCCCTCTCCAAAAAAAAAGCAGCCTCCCAGAATTGATGCATCCATTAGATGAGACAATTCCAGTGCTTTATGTGGCTCATCTTGAATGCCCTGGTGCGGTGGCAATCCGGGTAGTATAAGGAGTTAATGACAGCTGTGATTTGTCAAAAATCACAGCTGCCACTAAACCCTGGATTAGTAATGGGTAGGGCTCTATAATACCATGCCATTACTAATCCTGTAAGTAATAA
The DNA here is from genome assembly GCF_048569485.1 of Anomaloglossus baeobatrachus. Lineage (NCBI taxonomy): Eukaryota > Metazoa > Chordata > Amphibia > Anura > Aromobatidae > Anomaloglossus > Anomaloglossus baeobatrachus. The sequence continues at coordinate 39,080,568 of NC_134358.1, forward strand.
AACATATAAACACAAAACACAGAGAAAAATCCTTTATTTAAAAAAATAAATAAACCCCCCAAAAACAACCTTTTTCTCTAATTTATTAACCCCCAAAACACCCAGGTCCAATGTAATCCACACCATAACATCCCATGACAATCTCAGCTCTGCTACACACTGAAGTCGTAGCGCGCGGGTACATTAGAGAACATGAACGCCTGCTTCGGCTTCAGGCAGACACTGACCGAGTCGCAGCTGCTAGTGGCGACGTCACTGAGTTTACCTGCGGTCACAACTTGGGGTTCCGATTGGTTTACTCATCACTAATGATGAGCAACCTCAGATGAGCAACACATGCTATGACATTTTACAAGTGCTGCTCATCAAGTCTGTGTGATTAATTGTTCATCATCTGTATAAAAGCAGAAGTTTTTGAAGTTTGCTGGTCTGAAGCATTCAGGTGTCAAGGAGGAAAGACATCAACAATGGCTTAGAAATTCAAGTTGTTTCTGCCCATCAATCTAGGAACAGTTATAAAGCTTTTTCCAAACAATTTGCAGTTAATAATTTTACAGTGAGTAAGATTATTCACAAGTGGAAGACATTGAAGACTCACTTCGCCTGTCCTGTGCTGTGGCCTTTGCTTCAATTCATATTCTGACCTATGGTCCTTGGACTTCACGGAGTCTTCCAACACAGACTAGGCCTCATGCAGTCACGTGGGGTATGACCCATTTTATTGACACATGTCACATCCCAAGAGCCGATGTGAGGCCTAGTCACTGACTAGACCTCACTTTGTTGACTCGTAGGTCTTGTTGAGATGTCTTAGAGGGGTTGTCCACTACTTTTACATTGATGTCTATCCTTAGGACAGGTCATCAATCTCTGATCGGCTGTGGTCCAACACCAGGCACCCCCTCCAATCAGTTGTTCTCGGTGCAGGTGGCGACAGCAGGAAACCGGAAATGCTCGGTTGCGGAGTTGCCCTGTCAACTGATAGTGGTTGCAGCTGGGTACTGCACATTTGCCTCCCATTCAAATGAACAGGAGGCGGATATGCAGAACCCTGCAGCAGCCGCTATCAGAAGACGGGCAGCTCCGAAACTAGTTGCCTGCTGCCATTGTCGGGACCAACAACAGCGGGGGTGCTGGGTGTCAGACCCCGGAAGATTAGACGTTGATGACCTATCCTAAGGATAGGCCGTAAATGTTAAAGTAGTGGCCAACTTCTTTAAAGGGAATCTGTCAGCAGATTTATGCTATTTAAGCTGAAGGCAGCATGATGTAGAGGTTGAAAAACAAAAATCAACTGTGCCTCTCTTATCTGTGTGTGTGTGCAATATTTTTCCTTAAACTATTGGCTTTTTTAACCTGTGATTAACATTGCAGGACTAGAAAGCACATGCAGAGAGGTCCGACAGGTCCTCTGCTGGGACTGACACCTCACAGTCAATGGACAATCTCTATAGAGAGCTTTGGTGAGCAGGACAGCTCCCTGGGCTCAGCTACATGCTTAAAACTCAATTCTTTGATTGTGTCAAAACGGCAGCACCCAATAATCTATGTGATATACCGTTGGATTCAGAATCTCTTTGCCTACATTATGTTGCTGTCAGATAAAGTAGCAAAAACCTGCTGACAGATTCCCTTTAAGTCCCACGTGACTACATGAAGCCAAGGATGATCCAAAGAGAAGAAAGAAGACCAGGAGCCTGAAGAAGATCCCAGGAGCTGCAGCAGCAGAAAAGTGTTAAATAAATAATGTATTAACTTTATGTGTTATCTTTTACCCCCTCCTTATAATTTGTAAGAGACCTCAGACCTTAGAGCATAATAAACATTTTTTAGGGCACTTTTGATTAGTGACAAATTGATATTTTCTTTGGTTCGGATGGATCAAATGTCAATTGAATTTTAAAAAATGTACTCATCTGTAACAATCAGTCAATGTAGTGGCTCAAGGATTTCTTCATCATAGTCGAAAAGGGGCCACAGTCAATAAGGGACCACAGGATGGTGTTATCCTTTTTCATTATTGTCACTGAGAACCTTGTCTTTCTCTTATGAAACACAAGTAAAATAAGAAGGGAGTGATCTACATGGATTGTACACAAGCACCCAACTCCTCTACCCCTGGATGAGAGAAGGATTTGACCATTAACCAACATGCAGTAGAAAGGGACTTCAATTTCCTTTTCTGTCCTGTCCTTTATTGTGTTGGCCCATAGCCTGCTGCCGCCTTAGGTTCTGGCCAAATCTGATCACTCAATGATAAACAATGGATAATTTATTCCCTGTGTGGAGTTTTGACTTGTATCCTGATATTTTTCCCAACTTTACAGTTATGCTTAATATGACGTAATATTATTACATTACTGGGTTATCAGAAATAAGGTTTCTCTAAATTCTTTTGCGATACCTTTGTAGGCTGGAGCACGATGTCATACAGCTACAGAGAGGAGCATGAATCTAGACTTCCCTGCTGTTTTGCAGACTGATCTGCATGTAGGGTGTTGAGGACTGCCAGCTAACTAGAGTCAGTGACACCATCATCATAGTACTTGGAGGAGATGTACTGTAAGATGGGGCTGGGGGTGAGGTGTTCTACCACAGTATGGATAGGACAGACTTATAGCAACAAGAGGGCAGTGCATTGTGGTTGGCCAGTGTATAGAGTTAGGTCTGGGGTCTATCTGTCGGAGGAGGAACATTGGCAAATGGGGAGCATAGGTAGTCAGAGGTGAAAGTGGTGAATATTGGTTTGCAAAGTATGCTGTACAGTGGGCCAGGGGCAATCTTTAGGAAAGTTATTTTCCTGATATTTCTACATCATGTGTGTAGAGTGCCATGGAGAGCCATCAGTGAGCTTGCTGCCATAGAGTGGTGGGCTGGGATGCTTTAGCTATGGAAGACAGCCGTTTTTGGAACTCTGCACGGGCTAAATGCATTGGATTGGATATGTCATCCCAGGATGGAGACATCAAACAAGAGATAGCAGTCCAGCAAGGAGCTAAGGTGGGCTACTAGTAGGGGACTACCATTGAGTCTAGGTGAGACTGTGTAGGACATAGGACTAGAAGGATCTGGGGAAAAACATCTAGCAGACAGTTGGCTTCTCTGAGGTCCTGGTTGGTTTAGAGTTGTAGGATGGGTCGTGAAAAGGCTCCTAAGAATGGAACTGGCAATGGTGGTGACCACTTTCGATACATTGGCTCATGCACGTCAGGTCTACCTAAATCTGCCAACACATGTTCTAGTGAAAAGTTCAGATGCACAAAGTATTTTTAGAGAACACATAGCCATTGGATACAGCCGCTTATATTGTCCAGAATTAGAAAAACATGGCTGACTTCACCCAAGCCTGTCCATGGATTGAAACATCTATCAACTAACCTGAACATACCTGACTTTTTAGCCAGGGGCGGTACTGGATTTCAGAGTAGGTCGCCATGTTTTTAATCCTTTACAACTCCTCTTGATTTTCAGGATTGGTATGGGCTCCACCACTTGGGCCTAAGAGACGATATTGACAAATCCAAAAATAAAGCCAATAAACCCAGTCACCCACATGACTCTGTACAGTTTTCATGCCTTTTCCGGTTGACCCCAATGGCCAAACTCAATGCCCCAATCTGTATGGATAGGTGTAAATTAAAGTGACGATTGTGCCTTTGGGGAACTATCTTATGATTAGGTCCCAATATAAATATGGAGGACGATCTCGATGCAAGAAATAGAGCAGGATCCATCTTATTGTGAATGAGATCTGCTAACGACTTGCCAGTAATTAGGGGTCTTTGGTTACAGGAAAGGAAACAAGAGCAGGAGGAATCAATGGAGAAATCTGATAATACATGACTTACCGTACTAACTCGTGACTGTCAGCATGATGGGAGCTGTAGTGTAACTGCGCAAACCACCCGACCCATAAGCTAATTAGCTCCTCAGCATGAATACAAATACACAAATACTGTATTTCTATGTGTGTTAGAAAAATAAATATATATATATAGCATATATATATATATATATATATATATATATAAATCCATGGAAAAATAACTCAGTATGAACTACCGGGCCAGGTAGTCACAAATAGGACTATAGTCACGAATATAGCACCAGGGGGCGGAACCAGGCAGTTGGAAGACGCCCACCTAGGAGTCTAGACAGCCCGGGGTGGGAAAGTAGACAGACAAGTGTTAAGGTCCAGTCACACTAAGCAACTTACCAGCGATCCCAACAACGATAGGGATCGCTGGTAAGTTGCTAGGAGGTTGCTGGTGAGATGTCACACTGCGACGCTCCAGCGATCCCACCAGCAACCTGACCTGGCAGGGATCGCTGGAGCGTCGCTACACGAGTTGCTGGTGAGCTCACCAACAACCAGTGACCAGCCCCCAGCGCCGCGTGGAAGATGCTGCGCTTGGTAACTAAGGTAAATATCGGGTAACCAACCCGATATTTACCTTGGTTACCAGTGCACGGAGCTACATGTGCAGAGAACAGGGAGCAGCGCACACTGAGCGCTGGCTCCCTGCTCTCCTAGTTACAGCACACATCGGGTTAAGTACCCGATGTGTGCTGCAGCTAAATGTGCACAGAGCAGGGAGCAGTGCACAATGCTTAGCGCTGGCTCCCTGCTCTCCTAGCTACAGCACACATCGGGTTAATTAACCCGATCTGTCCTGCAGCTACATGTGCACAGAGCAGGAGTCGGCACTGATGTGTCGCCCTGGGCAAGCCAGGGGACACAGGTCACACACCACCACACCCTACATCCCAGTTAGGAACACCAAAGCTAACCAAAAATCCTTGTTGCCTTCCTCCAGAGGCTGATGTTCACACCAGGGGGTGGGCCAGGCGGTTGGCTCCGCCCACCGAGGAGGACACAGCTCTGGAGGCGGGAGAAACCAGGCAGATTAGCCCAGGCAGGGCTTGAGTGAAGTGCAGATAAGCTCAGGGAGTGAAGGAGTAAACAGCTAAGATGAGCTAAGGAAGTGAAAGTAGAAGCAAAGTAAAGTGGTAAAGGAGGAAAGCAAGAGTGGTGACAGAAAGAAAAGCCTGAAGTAGTCCAGCTGTGTGCAGGACAGGTCAGCAAGGTTAGCAACGGCGGTGACTGTCTGGAGGGGGACCGTTTGGAAGTTCCTGGAAGGACCCCGGAGGCTGTGTGCCCGGCGGTCTGGAGCAGTGTTCCGAAGGACAGTCAGCACCAGGGCAGGGGCCTCTCGGACCCCGGCAAGGCTTGGAGTCGCCATAATTTGCCGAATCCGTCAGTGAAGGGGACGTAGATCCCCCAACAACCAAGTCCCGATTGAAGGCAACAGCCCAGCCAGTGTAGGAGAGACACCGCCACCGCCAAGGCACCAGTTTCTCAGGGCCAGCGCCTGCGGGCAAAGAGTAGAGCTCCTCCGGTCCAGCTTGAAGCCGGGGAGCGGGTTACCGGTGGGGACCCATCGCAACCAACCAGTAAACACAGGTGCAAGGAAGAGGGACATCACCGTCACCTGCTGGGAGAGCAAGTGCAGCCGTCCGTGGGACCGTCTTACCAGCCGTTTGGTTTACCGTAAAAACTGTGTCAACGTCTCAGGCTGAGTGAGTACCACAGTGCCGCAAGGAACAGCGCTGCCCCCGCGTCCCTGCACCCACCAGGCCCTGCACCTCCCAAACCATCACCGGGCCCCGGGATCATCAACCCCTACCCACGGAGGGGCAACCCAACATCTCGCTGCTACACACCATCGTTCCCGGGCCTATAGAGCAGCGGTGGTGAAATCACCACAACCGTGGGTGGCGTCACGGACAATAAACTATTCCCACACCCAACAAACCCCTTTCACTCACGGGCGAGGAGTGCCGCTCGAGAACCCCCGGGATCCGGCCTACAGCTCGAGCCACCACTGAGCAGCGGCCGCCAGACCCGAGCAGAAGGGGGTGAGCGTAGTGTGCTGACACCCTCCTCCCCGCCCGCGACACTGACAGTGAGAGCGGCGGAGGCTGGTAACAAAGGTAAATATCGGGTAACCAAGGACAGGGCTTCTTGGTTACCCGATGTTTACATTGGTTACCAGCCTCCGCAGAAGCCGGCTCCTGCTGCCTTCACATTTAGTTGTTGCTGTCTCGCTGTCACACACAGCGATCTGTGCTTCACAGCAGGACAGCAACAACTAAAAAATGGCCCAGGACATTCAACAACAACCAACGACCTCACAGCAGGGGCCAGGTTGTTGCTGGATGTCACACACAGCAACATCGCTAGCAACGTCACAAAAGTTGTTCGTTAGCAGCGATGTTGCTAGCGATGTTGCTTAGTGTGACGGGGCCTTTAGAGTTCAGGTTGGAGAGGAGTGTGGGCTGGAGCTGTGTGCAGCTCCAACAGAGGTGAATACCCCAAATTGAACGGCGCCAGGGTAGGAGCCCTGGTGCCACTGGCTAGGAGGCAGACTGTGGTCTCTGTCTGCAGGAGTCGGGAAGACGGCTCGGTGGAACCGAGGTGGACCGGGACAGGGTAGTGGCCTGCCGGTACTGACCCAAGGAACTGACTCGGAAACCGGAAGCACACAGGGGGGGTACTCGGACCCTGAAACCAGGACCAGAAGCGACTGGAACCAGCTAATTAACTGATTGAGGCCAGGACTAGAGGTCCTGTCCCACCCAAAGTCCCGATAGAAGACAACAGCCCAACAAGGGGGATAAAAGGCCACCGCCAGGGCTCAGAGATCCCACGGGCCAGCGTCTGCGGGCAAGAGCTCCTTAGGCCACATCCAGCCGGGAGCGGACTCCTGAGGTTGCAAGCACAGGCAGTCCACCATTACACAAAGGTGCAGGAGAAAGACAGAGACCACCAGCCAGGTGGGGGAACCAGAACACAGCCGGCTGCGGGCACCAACCACCATCACCTTGGTTTACCAGAGACTCGTGTGTTTCCTTCATTAGTGAGTACACCAGTACCCTGCGGTCGCCCATCTCCCTGCACCAACAACGCATCCAACTGGTCCCGGGGCCACCATCTCTGCCAATGGAGGGGTTAACAACTTGCTGCACAACATCTCCCCCGGGTGCCACGTAACTGCAGCGGTGGTGTCCAAACTCACCACATATCGTGGGTGGCGTCACGAACGTAGTATGGCCCAGCCCGTACATATACGTCCTACATCCACCATCCCCCAACCCTTTTCATTCGAAGTGTCCGCGGGATCCCCCGGGTCCGGAGACCCTCGAGCCACCCACCGGAAGGCCCGGACCCGAGCAGCGGCAGGCTGCCGGCACGGGGGCGGCACAATTTACTATTAAATCATAGGAAAATAAGGATTACCAATACACTGGTTCTATTCAATATAGAAATCTCTTTTAAGGGGGGGAGTTGATGTGGAATTTTGGCCAAATATCACAGACTCTGGCATGGCCGTAGGTGATTATTACGTGCGGCGGTCGCTGGACATCCCAGAGGAGCAGCAGGAGTCAGCTATAATGCTGCAGAATAGGAGATGATAGATCTGCCCGGATGGCTCAGCTGAGGAGGCAGAGTGGGAGTAAATTAGGGTACGAGGCATGAGTTCATCGTCTGCATCAATAAGGGTATTATTTCAGGACAAGAAGGTTATGCCTCGCCTGCTTTCCGGAATCCTATATTGGCTGAAGAGGGGAATCTGTGGGCGTCACTGTAGTGGAAAAGTGGAAGACAAATCTCCAGAATAAGCTAAGAAGCCATAGTAAGAACATATTATTTGCGAGGGTTCTTTTGATGCCAGAGAAGAAAGCCCCTCTACAATCCAGGGTTATCTGGTGGACTCAGTCAATCCATATGTTGCCTATTTTTTTTAATTTTTTTTTAAAGGGATGTTCCAAAGTTAGAAACGTTTGCTCCAAACTATAAAATAAAGCATAACAGCTGGGGGTCCGACCGATGGGATCCAGAGCATGCTCAACCTCCACTCACATCATTGTCTATAGGACTAGTGAAAAGAAACGAGGACGGCACTCTGATATTTCCGGCAGGTCCAACTTAATCACCTCCACTACACTCAAAACAGGATTCTTCAGATCCTGCTTCTCTAACTCCAGAGCCCTGTTGACAGGATTCTAATGTAATGCAAATCATTACTTACGGATAGTACATACAGAAGAGAAGTCAGGCAAGCTGGGGTCTGGTAACAGGAGGACATATATGGACCCTGGGAGTACACAGAGGCGTAGTCAGGTCACAATTTGAGGGCAAAATTATCAGGAGGGCACGTAATAGGAGAAAACTGAGACATGGTCAGGTAATGGTCCGAGGTCAAAAGCCAGGAGGTCACAAAATGAACAGGGAGTGGGCAGAGAGGAGTCAAACAATGGTCTGGTGTCAAGAAACAAAGATCAGAACACAGGTAGGAACACAGGCCAACAGCACAACAACAGAACCAAAATGTATGACTGGCAAGGCTCTGGAAAAGCATGCTCAGTAAAGAAGCAGAGCAATTACCAGGAAGATAGAACACCTAAGCAATCAGCACCTCCCAGAACCAGCATGGAATCCAGTGCTGTCAATCATCCTGCCAGCTCAGTAGCACAGGAAAACATAGCAGAGCATCTCCGAGTGTGCAAGATGCTCTGCACAGAGGAATCGTGGCACTGAGGGCTCAGGAATCCAGGAAAGCGCAGCAGAGCATCTCCTAATGTGCAACATGCTCTGCACAGAGGATTTGTGATATCCAAGTTATCCCTTATTCTAAGGTTAGGATGGGCTGTCCAATGAAAGCAACGTATCACCTGTCCTCAGGATACGGTTTGATTGTTGGGATCCGCACCGATCAGAAGAACGGGATAATTTATCCTCATTAAAATGGAACTTCAATGCGTATGCTTAGCTTCTGCTCCAGTCATGCCCGGTGGGTTTACTAAGCGTTGCACAGTATCTAGTAGGGCTCATTCTGAATTATCTCCTATCAGGTCTGACACGTCAGGAGAGGAAAAGTAAAGAGCAAACAGGATGGGATTCCACCTGATGGGCGTCCGCTCCGCCATGTCATTCGTCACACTTTCCCGGGTGACATTTACCTTCAGAGCCTTAATCTTTCCTTTCCTGTTTTTTTACCTGTTTACTCGGCTGCAGTTTAAGAGTCTAATGTTTGCCGTTGAAAACAAGCATGGAGGATAAAGCGCTGGGCTTACCGCAATTTTTTTACCTGGGAACAAGAAGGGGCGGAAATTAGTCTGAAAGAGATTAAGTGGAGCAACAATGTAAAGTGCATCATTTGTAATTGGTTTTATTTGTGACCATAAAGGCAAGATGCATCTTCGCTATTGCTCCAATGTACTACAATTAGAAATAATGTAGCTTTGCCAACAGCTTAGAGATACTCCCGTTTTGTGTACACAGCTACTATGCAGAGCTATGACCTCTTCTCACTGTGTCCGGTCATGAGCTTAGAATTTTCTGATTTGTTTGAATTTCCCTATTGACGTAAATATTCAGCCAAGTGTTTAGTCACAGTTAACTCTTATGCACAATACTGGATGTGTCGCGGGCGGAGGAGGAGACGCTGCGCTCTCCCACTGCTCAGGTCCGGCTGCTGCTGATGCTCGGTGGTGGCTCGAGCGATGGGCCGGATCCCGGGGACTCGAGCGGCGTTCCTCGCCCGTGAGTGAAAGGGGGTGGTTTGGTTTGGTTTAGGGATATTGTCCGTGACGCCACCCACGGTTGTGGTGAAGTTGTGACACCACCGCTGCTCTGGACGGGGATCCCGGGAGCGGTGACAGGGAGCAGCTTGGATGTTGGTTCTCCCCTCCGTGGGTAGGGGATTGGTTGTCCCGGGGCCCGGTGAGGGATTAGGGATGACAGGCGGGTTACGGGGCCTGGTGAGGTGCAGGGTCGCGGGGACAGCGCTGTGCCGCACGGCACAGTGGTACTCACTCAGCCAGTAATTCACACGGAGTCTCTGGTCAAACAAACGGTTGGATGGACGGGTCCCACAGACGGCTGCGGTGTTTCTCCTCCCGGTAGGTTGATGGTGACTGCCTTTCCCTGCACCTATGTTGTGTTTATAGTTCCAATGGCTTCCCACCGGTAACCCGTTCCCCAGCTTTTGATGGATGCTGAGGGAGCCCCTTTTGCCCGCAGGCTCTGGCTCGGTGAACTGTAGCCTTGGCGGTGACTGTGTTTCCCTCTACGGTTTGAGCTGTTGCCTTCAATCGGGTCTTGACTGCTGGGAAACCCCGGAGGTTCCCTTCGCTAACGGATTTGACCAATTTAACGGCGACTCCTAGCCTGGTCGGGGTCCGTAACCCTGCCGGTTGGTGCTGGCTTCTCTTTGCTCTCCGATCCGGTACCGCCGGGCCACCGCCCGTCCACGGTCCTTACGGTTCGCTCCAATCGGCCTCTCCTGCAGACGGTCACCACCGTCTGCCAACCTTGCTGTTCCGTCCAAGCCACACACCTAGACGCCTTCAGTCTCCTCTACTGCCACTTCACTTCACTCCTCTCTTCACTCCTCTCCAAACTCTACTCTCCCTGAAACTCCACTCAAACCTCACTCCTTTTCCCGCCTCCAGGGCTGTGAACTCCTCGGTGGGCAGGACCAACCGCCTGGCCCACCCCCTGGTGTGGACATCAGCCCCTGGAGGAAGGCAACAAGGATTTTGTGTTTGGCTTCGGTGTGCCTAACCGGGGTGTGGGGTGTGTTGGTGTAATTCTGTGATGACCTGGCTTGTCCAGGGCGCCACAGATGCACCCTAAGGGCCCGTGCACATAACCGTATTCTCGTTCCGAGTGCGCACTCAGGCCAAAGTTATTCTATTGGACCGTGCACATGTTACATTTTTAACTAGGACAGAGTGAAAAAAAATCGCAGCAGGTCTGAGATGTATCTGATCGGATCACACTCGGAGATGCAAGCCAACGGGTCCATCAAAAAAAATTGGACGGAACTTGGATGACATCCGAGTACAGTCCGATTATCACAGACTTATACAATGGAGAAGGTAGAGAAATTAGTTTTTTGTCTTCTCCACATCTGGGAAAATATGTGTGTGTGTGTGTGTGTGTATGTGTTGGACGTTAACCCCTTAGCGACCTATGACGTACTGGCCTGGATATGGTATGGCTCCCTGGTACTTAAGGACCCATGACGTACCCAGTACGTCATGGCGAAATCGCAGCCCCGGTAGCTACGATTGCTGACAATACCTTAGATTCGGGGAGGAGGGGACCTCAGGAGGGGTGGTGTCTCCTTCCCAGACCTACGGAGGCTGTGATTGGCTGACGAACGCCGCTCAGCCAATCACAGCCACTAATGTTTCAGCCATTGAAAATCGCTGAAACATTGAAATCCAGCCAAGATCAGTGCAGCTGAAGCCCTGATCATTGGCTGGAGCTGGGTGACCTCTTTTTCACCCGCCCCCAGCTCTGATTGGAGAGACCGGCCTTGTGACCGATCTCTCCAATCACTGTGAATCTGGGGCCGCAGACCACTCCCCTCAGCTTCACTCCAGCGTCTGTGGAAGGTGAGAGAGCTGCTGACCCATTACTACAGGATGGGGACAACCTGCGCACAATACTATGATATGGGGATAAGGCTGGGGACATTACTATAGGATTGGGACATTACAAGGATCGGCACAATATTATTGGATGGGGACATTATTACTATAGTATGGGGACATTACTATAGAATGGGTACAAGGCTGGGGACATTACTATAGAATGGGGACAAGGCTGGGGACATTACTATAGGATAGGGACTAGGATGGGCACAGTATTATAGGATGGGGACATTACTACAGGATGGGGACAAGGTGGGCACATTACTGTAGGATAGGGACATTACTACAAGGGGACAAGGATGAGAAACATTACTATAGAATAGGGATAATGCTGGGGACATTACTATCAGATAGGGACAGTACTATAGAATGGGGACAGTACTATAGGATGGGGACTGTACTATAGAATGGGGACATTGCTACAAGGGGACAAGGATGGGGAACATTACTGTAAGATGGGGACAAGGATGGACACATTACTATAGATTGGGGACATTACTATAGGATGGGGACAAGGATGAACACATTACTACAAAATGGGGACAAGGATGGGGAACATTACTTTAGGATGGGGACAAGGATGAGCACATTACTGTGGGATGGGGACAAGGATGAGCACATTACTGTGGGATGGGAACAAGGATGAGCACATTACTGTGGGATGGGGACAAGGATGAGCACATTACTGTGGGATGAGGACAAGGATGAGCACATTACTGTGGGATGGGGACAAGGATGAGCACATTACTGTGGGATGGGGACAAGGATGAGCACATTACTGTGGGATGGGAACAAGGATGAGCACATTACTGTGGGATGGGGACTAGGATGGGGTACAATTCTACAAGGGGACAAGGATGGGCACATTACTGTGGGATGGGGACAAGGATGAGCACATTACTGTTGGATGGGGACAAGGATGAGCACATTACTGTGGGATGGGGACAAGGATGAGCACATTACTGTGGGATGGGGACAAGGATGAGCACATTACTGTGGGATGGGGACAAGGATGAGCACATTACTGTGGGATGGGAACAAGGATGAGCACATTACTGTGGGATGGGAACAAGGATGAGCACATTACTGTGGGATGGGGACTAGGATGGGGTACAATTCTACAAGGGGACAAGGATGAGCACATTACTGTGGGATGGGGACAAGGATGAGCACATTACTGTTGGATGGGGACAAGGATGAGCACATTACTGTGGGATGGGGACAAGGATGAGCACATTACTGTGGGATGGGGACAAGGATGAGCACATTACTGTGGGATGGGGACAAGGATGAGCACATTACTGTGGGATGGGGACAAGGATGAGCACATTACTGTGGGATGGGGACAAGGATGAGCACATTACTGTGGGATGGGAACAAGGATGAGCACATTACTGTGGGATGGGGACTAGGATGGGGTACAATTCTACAAGGGGACAAGGATGGGCACATTACTGTGGGATGGGGCACAATACTACAAGGGGACAAAGATGGGCACGTTACAACAATATGGGGAACATTACTAAAAGATGTTGGTCAAAATTTCTCTATAGTGCTAATTGTAAGACTATTAGTTACAAGAAAGGAATAAAATGTAAAAAAAAAATAAAAAAATGTTTATATTTAAACAAAGAATGTGCACGTTTGCTATAATGAACAAGTGAAAATGTTCAAAATCAGTGATCCCAAGGTGTGTAAAAAACAATAAAATATATTATATATGGTACCAATAAAATGTCACTTTGTCCTGCAAAGAATGCGGCCCCCCAAATTATTTTTTTCCCTCTGTGCAGCCCATACACCCAGCCGAGTTTGAGACCCCTGATCTGGACCCTGGTGCACCTATCTAGGCTTGCAGCAGATCGATCTTCCTACAGAGCGTTCATCAAGTCATCATGGAGCGATCCGAGGAGGCCTCCTTCAGGGTGTGGTCTATTGTTGGGTGAGTGCGGGCCTCCAGGAGTGGCCATCTGTGGGGAGTGGAGAAAAACCTGCTCCATCTTGTTTATGTTCCCTGTGTCTGCACCGGTCTATAAACTAGAGGAATTTCGGTCGGGGTCACTGCTCCTCCACATCAGAGACAAATAAGTTAGCTCTGTCCATCTCCAACCTCCATTGACATTAGCTTGGGCACCAGTGTGCCGCCCTGTCCTTACTGTCAGATTGATGATCACTTTTGCAATTTACTGCTGCCGAGTATTGCTGGAGCCTGGCCGGCTTTGGAGCAAAGCTTAAAAGCAAGAAAGCAGCGGTGGTCGGTCACCTAGGCAACGAGCTGTAAACAACAGAAAAGTGTTAATATGTCAAGAACGGCTGCAAATATTAACAAGCAGTAAATTGCAAAAGTGCTTGTTTTTACAAGCTCTAACCAGTAAAATATCCATTTATGAAGATGGGAATAACCCTTTAACGAATGAAGCACCATGTTTTATTACACGCCTGCCATCTCCAGGATTATTCCTCTGCACTTATGTTACTCACATACCTTTAATTGCCTCATATTAAACCTCATTTTTTAGGTGATTTGGGCAAAGTAAACTGGATACCCAGAGAAGGCGTCTTAGGGTACATAGGGTACGCTCACACTGGCGTATGACTCGCACGAGTGCAATGCGAGAAAATCTCACATCGCACTCGGCTCCATTTAAGACAATGCTGCAGCTCAGTTTTTTCCCGTACTAGTCTATGGGTGCGAGTGAAACAATGGACTGCACTCTGATGACATCCAACTGCAGTGTGATATACGCACAGGCTGACAATGGAGGAGCTGGAGAGATCACTCCCTCCCTGTCCTCCGCAGCTGTGATCCGATCGCAAAATCAAATCACAGTATAATTGCAATCAGCTCACTTCCGTACACGGACATCACACGGATGTGTGTTTTTAACATGCTGTTTTACATACTGTCAACGATAGATAAAAAACACATATAATGTCCCACCCTCCCTGCATATTTAAGCTTGCATTCTTTAGTGCAAATGCCATCTTACTAAAGGGAAAATGTACTGGCAAAAAATACCACTCAGTCATTAGCCAGAAAAGATCCCAAACAGCAAAGCAAATATAAAGGTGACCCAAAGATCCCATCCATACTTTCTCTAGGTGATCTAAAGATGGATGAAACACAGAGGGGATGATCGCTCAGTATTAATATTGGCAGATAGTATAAAACCTACAAAAATAAATTTCTATATGGACAATATAGATCATGTAACGGTCCCTTGTGTATATCTGAAAAACCAAAAGAGATTTCCCTAAAAGATCTGTATATCTGAAAAACCAAAAGAGATTTCCCTAAAAGATTCCAAGTGTAAGGGGTGCTTCACACACAGCGAGCTCGCTGCTGAGATCGCTGCTGAGTCACGCTTTTTGTGACGCAGCAGTGACCTCATTAGCGATCTCGCTGTGTGTGACAATGAGCAGCGATCTGGCCCCTGCTGCGAGATCGCTGCTCGTTACACAGAGCCCTGGTTCGTTTTCTTCAAAGCCGCTCTCCTGCTGTGACACACAGATCGCTGTGTGTGACAGCAAGAGAGCGACAAATGAAGCGAGCAGGGAGCAGGAGCCGGCGTCTGACAGCTGAGGTAAGCTGTATCCAAGATAAACATCGGGTAACCAAGGTGGTTACCCGATATTTACCTTAGTTACCAGCCTCTGCAGCTCTCACGCTGCCTGTGCTGCCGGCTCCGGCTCTCTGCACATGTAGCTGCTGTACACATCGGGTTAATTAACCCGATGTGTACAGCAGCTAGGAGAGCAAGGAGCCAGCGCTAAGCAGTGTGCGCGGCTCCCTGCTCTCTGCACATGTAGCTGCATTACACATCGGGTTAATTAACCCGATGTGTACTGTAGCTATGGTAGGAGAGCAAGGAGCCAGCGCTCAGTGTGCGCGGCTCCCTGCTCCCTGCACACACAGCTGTGCGCTGGTAACTAATGTAAACATCGGGTAACCATACCCGATGTTTACCTTAGTTACCAGTCTCCGCAGCTTCCAGACGGCAGCTCCGTGCAAGCGCAGCGTCGCTTGCACGTCGCTGCTGGCTGGGGGCTGTTCACTGGTCGCTGGTGAGATCTGCCTGTTTGACAGCTCACCAGCGACCATGTAGCGATGCAGCAGCGATCCTGACCAGGTCAGATCGCTGGTCGGATCGCTGCTGCATCGCTAAGTGTGAAGGTACCCTAAAGGTCCAGTCACACTAAGCAACTTACCAGCGATCCCAACAACGATAGGGATCGCTGGTAAGTTGCTAGGAGGTTGCTGGTGAGATGTCACACTGCGACGCTCCAGCGATCCCACCAGCAACCTGACCTGGCAGGGATCGCTGGAGCGTGGCTACACGAGTTGCTGGTGAGCTCACCAGCAACCAGTGTCCAGCCCCCAGTCTCCTAGTTACAGCACACATCAGGTTAATTAACCCGATGTGTGCTGCAGCTAAATGTGCACAGAGCAGGGAGCAGCGCACAATGCTTAGTGCTGGCTCCTTGCTCTTCTAGTTACAGCACACATCGGGTTAATTAACCCGATGTGTCCTGCAGCTACATGTGCACAGAGCAGGAGCCGGCACTGACAGTGAGAGTGGAGGAGGCTAGTATCAAAGGTAAATATCGGGTAACCAAGGACAGGGCTTCTTGGTTACCCGATGTTTACATTGGTTACCAGCCTCCGCAGAAGCCGGCTCCTGCTCACTGCACATTTAGTTGTTGCTGTCTCGCTGTCACACACAGCGATCTGTGCTTCACAGCGGGACAGCAACAACTAAAAAATGGCCCAGGACATTAAGCAACAACCAACGACCTCACAGCAGGGGCCAGGTTGTTGCTGGATGTCACACACAGCAACATCGCTAGCAACGTCACAAAAGTTGTTCGTTATCAGCGATGTTGCTAGCGATGTTGCTTAGTGTGACGGGGCCTAAGGACTATCAGTAATGTTCAGGAAAAACAAAAAACAGGACCAGTATAATAAAATTATAATTTTATTGACATCTTTTTAAATAAGGCAATCAATAAATGGGAGAAAATCCCACATCGAACAGTGGTAATTGCTCAGTGCACCCCTTCCCCCCTCTTCTTGTGTCCCCACTGACATCACTAGTCTTATCATGGCCAAAGTTATCTGTCTCTTATATAATACACTTTGTAGTTATACTATTTATACTTACATGTGCCTTATTGGAGACACTTCATTTTTTGGTAGTGTTTATTTTCCCTTACTATTATGAGATGACCAACACCAGTTCTCTTATTTTCCATTAACAGCGCTCAATGTGTGATTTTAATCCCATTTGTTTGTATAAATAATATATACACAGTACAGACCAAAAGTTTGGACACAGCTTCTCATCTCTAGAGCAAATAATAAGAGGAGACTTTGTGCAGCAGCCTTTATGGTAAAATAGCTGCTAGGAAACCACTGCTAAGGACAGGAACAAGCAGAAGAGACTTGTTTGGGCTAAAGAACACAAGGAATGGACATTGGACCAGTGGAAATCTGTGCTTTGGTCTGATGAGTCCATATTTGAGATCTTTGGATCCAACCACCGTGTCTTTGTAGAAAAGGTGAACAGATGGACTCTACATGGCTGGCTCCCACCGTGAAGCATGGAGGAGGAGGTGTGATGGTGTGGGGGGGCTTTGCTGGTGACACTGTTGAGGATTTATTCAATATTGAAGGCATACGGAACCAGCATGGCTACCACAGCATCTTGCAGCGGCATGTTATTCCATCCGGTTTGCGTTTAGTTGGACCATCATTTATTTTTCAACAGGACAATGACCCCAAACACACCTCCAGGCTGTGTAAGGGCTATTTGGCTAAGAAGGAGAGTGATGGGGTGCTACGCCAGATGACCTGGCCTCCACAGTCACCAGACCTGAACCCAATCGAGATGGTTTGGGGTGAGCTGGACCGCAGAGTGAAGGCAAAAGGGCCAACAAGTGCTAAGCATCTCTGGAAACTCATTCAAGACTGTTGGAAAACCATTTCCGGTGACTACCTCTTGAAGCTCATCAAGAGAATGCCAAGAGTGTGCAAAGCAGTAATCAAAGCAAAAGGAGGCTACTTTGAAGAGCTTAGAATATAAGACATATTTCCTGTTGTTTCACACTTTTTTAAGTATTTCATTCCACATGTTTTAATTCATAGTTTTGATGCCTTCAATGTGAATCTACAATTTTCAGTCATGAAAATAAAGAAAACTCATTGAATGGGGTGTGTCCAAACTTTTGGTCAGTACTGTATATATATATAAATATATATATATATATATATATATATATATATATATACTGTATATACATACACACACACATATATATATTTTTTTTTTTGTCAACCAGGCGCCGCAGCAGAGAGACAAGCGGCACACGACCAGGCACCACAGTAGAGAGACAAGAGGCACACAACCAGGCACCGCAGCAGAGAGACAAGAGGCACACGACCAGGCATCACAGCAGAGAGACAAGAGGCACACGACCAGGCACCGCAGCAGAGAGACGAGAGGCACACGACCAGGCACCGAAGCAGAAAGACAAGAGGCACACGACTAAGCACCACAGTAAAGAGACAAGAAGCACACGACCAGGCACCACAGCAGAGGGGCCAAGGACACATTACCAGGTGCTGCAGCAAAAAGGAGAGGGGACCATTGTCAGGTGCCCCAGCATAGAGGGCTTGATGCCACGCGCAGTAGCAGAGGGGTGCCCTATGCCAGGGACCAGATCAAAAGGGTACCCTTCGCCAGTTGTAGGGATAGCAGGGCAGAAGTGATGTACTGCAGGGTAGGCTGAGGAGTGATGTTCTGCAGGATGGGGCTGAGGAATGATGTTCTGCAGGATGGGCTGAGGAGTTGTTCTGCAGGATGGGCTGAGGAGTGATGTACTGCAGGATGGGCTGAGGAGTGATGTTCTGCAGGATGGGGCTGAGGAGTGATGTTCTGCAGGATGGGCTGAGGAGTGATGTACTGCAGGATGGGCTGAGGAGTGATGTACTGCAGGATGGGGCTGAGGAGTGATGTACTGCAGGATGGGCTGAGGAGTGATGTACTGCAGGACGGGCTGAGGAGTGATGTACTGCAGGACGGGCTGATGAGTGATGTACTGCAGGACGGGCTGAGGAGTGATGTACTGCAGTAAGTGGAGCAGAACCAAAATCATCAAATGGAAGGTTGTTGTGAGCCCCTGCACCCTGTCACCTGCAATCCCTATAATAAGGTTTATTGGGGTCTCTTATATATTTATTATACATAGTTTTCGCCATCATATCTCCAGGGCTCTCTTGGATTTCTAAAAATTCTGAATTTTTATTTAGTTTAATATCTGTCACTCAGTTTCCCCAGAATCCTCGGTGGCCGATCTGCGGCTCCAGAGCTGTGAATTGGGGGCGGCCATCGATCGCACATTTGCCTTTTATAGAACTAAGTCCTCTGCTTTGTAACTAAACGTGAAAACTGAGACATCTGTGCGCCGCTGTTTTCAGATGATGATGACGGCCGGGATCAGAATGGAACGTTCATGTCTGTTCTCACTGTGGTGACATCATAGGTTTATGACATCATGGAATATGCAAATTATAGCCGACCACTCCGATGACTACATAAAGGGACGACACTCACTTGCCTATGTCATCACTTTGTGATGTCACAGTGATCAAAGGGTCTAAAAATCCACTCCTGAGAGCCTAACAGCCATTATACTTCATAAAGCAACAGGACGATGGACCGAGCTACGCAAGCAAGAAAAAAGAAAGAGGAGCCCTTGGAAAAGAAACCATGGAGCCTTTGGATTATACACCATGTAGCCCCTAGATTATACACCGTGGAGCCCCTGGATTATACACCGTGGATCCCTGCGCCTTTAATGCCTTTTTGGATAGTAACCAGGATAGGAACGCCCCACAACGCAGGACCGTGAGCATCGTGAGAACCTGGTGACCGTATCACTGCTCGTTATCCGCTAATGTCATGTAAACCTTTGCTGGGCAATTTATCAAGGCTGGGGCTTTTCTGCGCCGACCTTCATGACGCGCCCCCTGGAGTAAGATCTGTCAGGGATAATTTACCCCACTTTTGGTCCCTATATTATACTAAGCTCTGCTCACTTTTTAAAAAGATGAAAGAGCCGGTGTAAAAAGGTGAAAAGTGATCACATGTAAGGTGTGCGGGACGTTTTCAGGATTTCAGACACTTTTACAACACTTTTCTGGTGCTGGTCCCCCTGACCTAAATTCGGCAGCCTCATAAAGTGTATCGTATATGGAGATGTCGAGATCTGGTCAGGGTTGTGTCCAAGAGACCACGAAAGAAGAAACTAATTATAATTAATGTTATAAGTTGTTTGTTAATTTGCACAGATTTGTGTTAGTATTGATAGTTGGGGTTTATTTCAGTTAGGGTTGTTTTGGCCTCACTAGCCTCAAGCTCGCTCCTCCGGCCAGCAGCTACTCTGTAGATGCAACCCTGGGCCTGTTGTAAGGCTTTATCCCTGTAAAGGGGTGTAATGGTGATGGTCAGGGTTCCTATGGAACCTACAGAATGAAATGGCTTGTGTGAAGTCTGTCTGAGGAAGTCTTTTTGAGCTGATGGCCTTAGACAGATTCTAACATTTTGGAAAAAAGCTTTAGTAGCTCAATTCCATTAGGGATAATTCAGCCGCTCTAGTATTAAGCTCCTAATTCCTTTTGTGTAAAGGACATTTTTACAGTGTGAGCAATGAGATGATGGATCTCTCCACCCCATTATCTTACGGTCATGGAGGCCTGTGCACCTTTCATGACTAGTTGTAGGTTATTGGCAGTAGATGCTGTTATGGGACGTTGATCCAGGGAACCAGTCTGATTGCCGTATGTGGAGTCGGGAAGGAATTTTTCCCCTAATATGGGGCAATTGTCTTTTGCCTCATGGGGTTTTTGCCTTCCTCTGGATCAACACATTAGCTTTTAGGCTGAACTTGTGTCTTTCAACCTTAAGGCTATGAAACTGTCCCTCTATTGAGGTTCAAAGGTCTATGCCAGGGTTCCTTTGGAGTGTTTTGCTCCACATCTGTGCTGGAAACATTTTAGAGCCAATTGCCTCTGAAAGCTTCATTTAGGAAAGTAGCATTAGTTAGAATTTATTTTAGGGAGAATTAGCTGTTGTGTACCCACTGTAGCCTTAAGCTCGCTCCTCCGGCCAGCAGCTACTCTGTGAATGCAATCCTGGCTCTGTAATAAGTCTTTATCACTGTACAGAGGTGTAAGATTGAAATCTAGGGTTCCTTTGGAACCTGAAAGATATAGAGGCTAGTGCCATGTCTGTCTGAGGAAGCTTTTTTCAGCCAACGGCCTCAGACAAGTGCTATCAAGAGAGAGTAGCATTAGATAGTTTTTTTCATTTAGGGCTGATTGAACCACTCTAGCCCCAAACTCGCTCCTCCGGCCAGCAGCTACTCTGTAGCTGAAACCCTTGGCCTGTGGTGAGTCTTTATCCCTTGTTCAGGAGCGTGTAATCGTGAAGGCCAGGGTCCTTAAAGGACATGCAAAATGGAGTGGCTTGCGCCAAGTCTGTCTGAGGAAGCCTTATGAGCTAATGACAGATCCCAACATTTAGGAAAAAAGCTTTAGTAGCTTATTTCCATTAAGGTTAATTCACCGCTCTAGTATCAAGCTCCTAATTCCCTTTGTGTAAAGGACATTATTACAGTGTGAGCAATGAGATGATGGATCTCTCCGCCACATTATGTTACGATCATGGAGGACTGTGCGCCTTTCTTGACTATTTGCAGGTTATTGGCACTAGATTATGGGACGTTGATCCAGGGAACTAGTCTGATTGCCGTGTGTGGAGTCGGGAAGGAATTTTTCCCCTAATATGGGGCAATTGTCTTTTGCCTCATGGGGTTTTCGCCTTCCTCTGGATCAACACATTAGCTTTTTGTGTCTTTCAACCTTAAGGCTATGAACCTGTTCCTGGGGCCGACGGCCTCAGACAGATCCCAACATTCAGGGGAAAAAAAGATTTAGTTAAAGAGGGAGAAATTAAAAGTAAAGCTCCAGAAAGATAAACTAAAATCCCCAAAAATGTATAAGTTCCAAATAATATAATATAGAGCAAAAGTATTCTCCTCTCCGGTACCATGTCAGGGCATTAGTCTGTGATCTGGGCAGATTAATGCTGTTGCTCTTCTATATTAAATAGGAAATTTTGGGGAATTTTAGTTTTTTTCCATAGCTTTGCTGTTAATTTTAGGGTAGGGACTCGCAAGACATGAGGACCCTTGACGTGGGTTGCGAGCTTTGTGTATTTTGGTCAAAATATCAACCAATACCACATAAATGTATTATATATTGTTTTTCCATGTTATATTTATTTGTATACAGGCGCTGGGTACTTCATGTGTGTGACCAGCGCCCTATACAAGCCTTGTCTAATACTGAGCAGTCGCCCCCTCCATGAATCGGGAGGTTGTGAGTGGTGGTCTCATCAGTATTTTGCCACCATCTTTAGTGCAGTATTTTCTGGTAAATTCTGCTGCCCCTATTTTTTGTTATATTGCACATATGAAATTTTGGGGAATTTTAATTCCCAATTCTGTGGCTTTTGTTTTTAATTTTAGCAAAAGGGACTCACAAAACAATGAGGACTCTTGATGTGGGTTGCAAGGTTGTGATTTTTTGGCCAAAATATCGACCAATACCTCATATATTAATCATGTATACTGTATATTATTGTACGTTATATATATTTTGATGCAGCCAATCCCATGTATATTGGCTTTGTAATCTAGGGTGTCTTTCCCGGTGGGCAGCCCACCTGATCTAATAGTGGGGGCTTCACTAATCGGCTGTAAGCCGGGTACTGTGCACTACATGTGTGTGACCAGCGCCCTATACATGCCCTATGCCAGGGATCTCAAACACGCGGCCTGCGGGCCGCATGCGGCCCCTCAGGGTAGTTCATGCGGCCCCCAGGCCCGTGCTCCTGTTCACTATTGCGGCCGGTGCAGGCGCCGCAGCCACTGTCTGCACTTTGTCAGATGGATGTGTTGCTGGTGCTGAGCTCTCGCGCCGGCAATACAATCATCTCACATAAATCACTGACAGTGACACTGCACCTGCCGCGATAGTGACCAGGGGCACGGGCCTGGGGGCCGCACGAAGCAGAGATGAGGCAGCGGAGGGAGCGCGGGACAGGTGAGAAGAATGGTTTGTGTTTGTGTGTGTGTGTGTGTGTGTGTGTGTGTGTTGGACGTTAACCCCTTAGCGACCTATGACGTACTGGCCTGGGTACGTTATGGCTCCCTGGTACTTAAGGACCCATGACATACCCAGTACCTCATGGCGAAATCGCAGCCCCGGTGGCTACGATCGCTGCCAATACCTTAGATTCGGGGAGGAGGGGACCTCAGGAGGGGTGGTGTCTCCTTCCCGGACCTACGGAGGCTGTGATTGGCTGACGAATGCCGCTCAGCTAATCACAGCCACTAATGTTTCAGCCATTGAAAATCGCTGAAACATTGAAATCCAGCCAATATCAGTGCAGCTGAAGCCCTGATCATTGGCTGGAGCTGGGTGACCTGTGTTTCATATGCCCCCAGCTCTGATTGGAGAGACCGGCCTTGTGACCGATCTCTCCAATCACTGTGGATCTGGGGCCACAGACCACTCCCCTCAGCTTCACTCCGGCGTCTGTGGAAGGTGAGAGAGCTGCTGACCCATTACTACAGGATGGGGACAAAGTGCGCACATTACTATGGGATGGGAATAAGGCTGGGGACATTACTATAGGATTGGGACATTACAAGGATGGGCACAATGCTATAGGATGGGGACATTATTACTATAGTATGGGGACATTACTATAGAATGGGGACAAGGCTGGGGACATTACTATAGGATGGGGACATTACAAGGATGGGCACAATACTATTGGATGGGGACATTATTACTATAGTATGGGGACATTACTATAGAATGGGGACAAGGCTGGGGACATTGCTATAGAATGGGGACAAGGCTGGGGACATTACTATAGGATAGGGACTAGGATGGGCACAGTATTATAGGATGGGGACATTACTACAGGACGGGGACAAGGTGGGCACATTACTGTAGGATAGGGACATTACTACAAGGGGACAAGGACAAGAAACATTACTATAGAATAGCGATAATGCTGGGGACATTACTATAGGATAGGGACAGTACTATAGAATGGGGACAGTACTATAGGATGGGTACAGTACTATAGAATGGGGACATTGCTACAAGGGAACAAGGATGGGGAACATTACTATAGAATAGGGATAATGCTAGGGACATTACTATAGGATAGGGACAGTACTATAGAATGGGGCAGTACTATAGGATGGGGACATTGCTACAAGGGGACAAGGATGGGGAACATTAATATAAGATGGGGGACAAGGATGAACACATTACTACAAAATGGGGACAAGGATGGGGAACATTACTTTAGGATGGGGAGAAGGATGAGCACATTACTGTGGGATGGGGACAAGGATGAACAATACTACAAGGGGACAAGGATGGGCACATTACTGTGGGATGGGGCACAATACTACAAGGGGACAAGGATGGGCACGTTACAACAATATGGGGAACATTACTAACAGATGTTGGTCAAAATTTCTCTATGGAGCTAATTGTAAGACTATTAGTTACAAGAAAGGAATAAAATGTAAAAAAAAAAAATGTTTGTATTTAAACAAAGAATGTGCACGTTTGCTATAATGAATAAGTGAAAATGTTCAAAATCAGTGATCCCAAGGTGTGTAAAAAAACAATAAAGTATATTATATATGGTACCAATAAAAATGTCACTTTGTCCTGCAAAGAATGCGGCCCCCCAAATTATTTTTTTTCCTCTGTGCGGCCCATACACCCAGCCGAGTTTGAGACCCCTGATCTGGACCCTGGTGCACCTATCTAGGCTTGCAGAAGATCGATCTTCCTGCAGAGCGTTCATCAAGTCGTCATGGAGCGATCCGAGGAGGCCTCCTTCAGGGTGTGGTCTATTGTTGGGTGAGTGCGGGCCTCCAGGAGTGGCCATCTGTGGGGAGTGGAGAAAAACCTGCTCCATCTTGTTTATGTTCCCTGTGTCTGCACCGGTCTATAAACTAGAGGAATTTCGGTCGGGGTCACTGCTCCTCCACATCAGAGACAAATAAGATAGCTCTGTCCATCTCCAACCTCCATTGACATTAGCTTGGGCACCAGTGTGCCGCCCTGTCCTTACTGTCAGATTGATGATCACTTTTGCAATTTACTGCTGCCGAGTATTGCTGGAGCCTGGCCGGCTTTGGAGCAAAGCTTAAAAGCAAGAAAGCAGCGGTGGTCGGTCACCTAGGCAACGAGCTGTAAACAACAGAAAAGTGTTAATATGTCAAAAACGGCTGCAAATATTAACAAGCAGTAAATTGCAAAAGTGCTTGTTTTTACAAGCTCTAACCAGTAAAATATCCATTTATGAAGATGGGAATAACCCTTTAACGAATGAGCACCATGTTTTATTACACGCCTGCCATCTCCAGGATTATTCCTCTGCACTTATGTCACTCACATACCTTTAATTGCCTCCTATTAAACCTCATTTTTTAGGTGATTTGGGCAAAGTAAACTGGAAACCCAGAGAAGGTGTCTTAGGGTACATAGGGTACGCTCACACTGGCGTATGACTCGCACGAGTGCAATGCGAGAAAATCTCACATCGCACTCGGCTCCATTTAAGACAATGCTGCAGCTAAGATCTGCGAGTTTTTTCCCGTACTAGTCTATGGGTGCGAGTGAAACATTGGACTGCACTCTGATGACATCCAAATGCAGTGCGATATACGCACAGGCTGACAATGGAGGAGCTGGAGAGATCACTCCCTCCCTGTCCTCCGCAGCTGTGATCCGATCGCAAAATCAAATCACAGTATAATTGCAATCAGCTCACTTCCGTACACGGACATCACACGAATGTGTGTTTTTAACATGCCGACCACTCCGATGACTACATAAAGGGGCGACACTCACTTGCCTATGTCATCACTTTGTGATGTCACAGTGATCAAAGGGTCTAAAAATCCACTCCTGAGAGCCTAACAGCCATTATACTTCATAAAGCAACAGGACGATGGACCGAGCTACGCAAGCAAGAAAGAAGAAAGGGGAGCCCTTGGAAAAGAAACCGTGGAGCCCTTTGGAAAAGAAACCATGGAGCCCTTGGATTATACACCGTGAAGCCCCTAGATTATACACCGTGGAGCCCCTGGATTATACACCGTGGAGCCCCTGGATGGAGTCCCTGGATTATACACCGTGGAGCCCCTGCATGGAGTCCCTGGATTATACACTGTGGAGCCCCTGGATTATACACCGTGGAGCCCCTGGATTATACACCGTGGAGCCCCTGGATTATACACTGTGGAGCCCCTGGATTATACACCGTGGAGCCCCTGGATTATACACCGTGGAGCCCCTGGATTATACACCGTGGAGCCCTGCGCCTTTACTGCCTTTTTGGATAGTAACCAGGATAGGAACGCCCCACAACGCAGGACCGTGAGCATCGTGAGAACCTGGTGACCATATCACTGCCGTTATCCGCTAATGTCATGTAAACCTTTGCTGGGCAATTTATCAAGGCTGGGGCTTTTCTGCGCCGACCTTCATGACGCGCCCCCTGGAGTAAGATCTGTCAGGGATATTTTACCCCACTTTTGGTCCCTATATTATACTAAGCTCTGCTCACTTTTTAAAAAGATGAAAGAGCCGGTGTAAAAAGGTGAAAAGTGATCACATGTAAGGTGTGCGGGACGTTTTCAGGATTTCAGACAGTTTTACAACACTTTTCTGGTGCTGGTCCCCCTGACCTAAAATCGACAGCCTCATAAAGTGTATCGTATATGGAGATGTCGAGTTCTGGTCAGGGTTGTGTCCAAGAGACCACGAAAGAAGAAACTAATTATAATTAATGTTATAAGTTGTTTGTTAATTTGCACAGATTTGTGTTAGTATTGATAGTTGGGGTTTATTTCAGTTAGGGTTGTTTTGGCCTCACTAGCCTCAAGCTCGCTCCTCCGGCCAGCAGCTACTCTGTAGATGCAACCCTGGGCCTGTTGTAAGGCTTTATCCCTGTAAAGGGGTGTAATGGTGACAGTCAGGCTTCCTATGGAACCTACAGAATGAAATGGCTTGTGTGAAGTCTGTCTGAGGAAGTCTTTTTGAGCTGATGGCCTTAGACAGATTCTAACCTTTTGGAAAAAAGCTTTAGTAGCTCAATTCCATTAGGGATAATTCAGCTGCTCTAGTATTAAGCTCCTAATTCCTTTTGTGTAAAGGACATTTTTGCAGTGTGAGCAATGAGATGATGGATCTCTCCACCCCATTATCTTACGGTCATGGAGGCCTGTGCACCTTTCATGACTATTTGTAGGTTATTGGCAGTAGATGCTGTTATGGGACGTTGATCCAGGGAACTAGTCTGATTGCCGTATGTGGAGTCGGGAAGGAATTTTTCCCCTAATATGGGGCAATTGTCTTTTGCCTCATGGGGTTTTTGCCTTCCACTGGATCAACACATTAGCTTTTAGGCTGAACTTGTGTCTTTCAACCTTAAGGCTATGAAACTGTCCCTCTATTGAGGTTCAAAGGTCTATGCCAGGGTTCCTTTGGAGTGTTTTGCTCCACGTCTGTGCTGGAAGCTTTTTTGAGCCAAATGCTTTTGAAAGCTTCATTTAGGAAAGTAGCATTAGTTAGAATTTATTTTAGGGAGAATTAGCTGTTGTGTACCCACTGTAGCTTTAAGCTCGCTCCTCCGGCCAGCAGCTACTCTGTGGATGCAATCCTGGCTCTGTGATAAGTCTTTGTCACTGTACAGAGGTGTAAGATTGAAATCTAGGGTTCCTTTGGAACCTGAAAGATATAGAGGCTAGTGCCATGTCTGCCTGAGGAAGCTTTTTTCAGCCAACGGCCTCAGACAGGTGCTATCAAGAGAGAGTAGCATTAGATAGTTTTTTTCACTTAAGGTTGATTGAACCACTCTAGCCCCAAACTCGCTCCTCTGGCCAGCAGCTACTCTGTAGCTGCAACCCTTGGCCTGTGGTGAGTCTTTATCCCTTGTTCAGGAGGGTGTAATGGTGAAGGCCAGGGTCCTTAAAGGACATTCAAAATGGAGTGGCTTGTGCCAAGTCTGTCTGAGGAAGCCTTATGAGCTGATGGCCTTAGACAGATCCCAACATTTAGGAAAAAAGCTTTAGTAGCTTATTTCCATTAAGGTTAATTCAACCGCTCTAGTATCAAGCTCCTAATTCCCTTTGTGTAAAGGACATTATTACAGTGTGAGCAATGAGATGATGGATCTCTCTGCCACATTATGTTACGGTCATGGAGGACTGTGCGCCTTTCTTGACTATTTGCAGGTTATTGGCACTAGATTATGGGACGTTGATCCAGGGAACTAGTCTGATTGCCGTGTGTGGAGTCGGGAAGGAATTTTTCCCCTAATATGGGGCAATTGTCTTTTGCCTCATGGGGTTTTCGCCTTCCTCTGGATCAACATATTAGCTTTTTGTGTCTTTCAACCTTAAGGCTATGAACCTGTTCCTGGGGCCGACGGCCTCAGACAGATCCCAACATTCAGGGGAAAAAAAGATTTAGTTAAAGAGGGAGAAATTAAAAGTAAAGCTCCAGAAACATAAACTAAAATCCCCAAAAATGTATAAGTTCCAAATAATATAATATAGAGCAAAAGTATTCTCCTCTCCAGGACCATGTCAGGTCATTAGTCTGTGATCTGGGCAGATTAATGCTGTTGCTCTTCTATATTAAATAGGAAATTTTGGGGAATTTTAGTTTTTTTCCGTATCTTTGCTGTTAATTTTAGGGTAGGGACTCGCAAGACATGAGGACCCTTGACGTGGGTTGCGAGCTTTGTGTATTTTGGCCAAAATATTAACCAATGCCACATAAATGTATTATATATTGTTTTTCCATGTTATATTTATTTGCATACAGGCGCTGGGTACTTCATGTGTGTGACCAGTGCCCTATACAAGCCTTATCTAATACTGAGCAGTCACCCCCTCCATGAATCGGGAGCTTGTGAGTGGTGGTCTCATCAGTATTTTGCCCCCATCTTTAGTTTGGGGAATTTTAATTCCCAATTCTGTGGCTTTTGTTTTTAATTTTAGCAAAGGGACTCACAAAACAATGAGGACTCTTGACGTGGGTTGCAAGGTTGTGATTTTTTGGCCAAAATATCGACCAATACCTCATATATTAATCATGTATGCTGTATATTATTGTACGTTAAATATATTTTTATGCAGCCAATCCCATGTATATTGGCTTTGTAATCTAGGGTGTCTTTCCCGGTGGGCAGCCCACCTGATCTAATAGTGGGGGCTTCACTAATCGGCTGTAAGCCGGGTACTGTGCACTACATGTGTGTGACCAGCGCCCTATACATGCCCTATGCCAGGGATCTCAAACACGCGGCCTTCGGGCCGCATGCGGCCCCTCATGCGGCCCCCAGGCCCGTGCCTCTGTTCACTATCGCGGCCGGTGCAGGGGCCACAGCCACTGTCTGCACTTTATGTCAGATGAATGTGTTGCTGGTGCTGCGCTCTCACGCCGGCAATACAACCATCTCACATAAATCACTGACAGTGACACTGCACCTGCCGCGATAGTGAACAGGGGCACGGGCCTGGGGGCCGCACGAAGCAGAGATGAGGCAGTGAAGGGGGCGCGGGACAGGTGAGAAGAATGGCGTGTGTGTGGCGTGTGTGTGTGTGTGTGTGTGTGTGTGTGTGTGTGGTGTGTGTGTTGGACGTTAACCCCTTAGCGACCTATGACGTACTGGGTACGTTATGGCTCCCTGGTACTTAAGGACC
Source organism: Anomaloglossus baeobatrachus (assembly GCF_048569485.1). Taxonomy (NCBI): domain Eukaryota; kingdom Metazoa; phylum Chordata; class Amphibia; order Anura; family Aromobatidae; genus Anomaloglossus; species Anomaloglossus baeobatrachus. Next base: position 39,109,953 of record NC_134358.1, read on the forward strand.
TATGACATACCCAGTACGTCATGGCGAAATCGCAGCCCCGGTAGCTACGATCGCTGCCAATACCTTAGATTCGGGGAGGAGGGGACCTCAGGAGGGGTGGTGTCTCCTCCTCGGACCTACGGAGGCTGTGATTGGCTGACGAACGCCGCTCAGCCAATCACAGCCACTAATGTTTCAGCCATTGAAAATCGCTGAAACATTGAAATCCAGCCAAGATCAGTGCAGCTGAAGCCCTGATCATTGGCTGGAGCTGGGTGACCTGTGTTTCACCCGCCCCCAGCTCTGATTGGAGAGACTGGCCTTGTGACCGATCTCTCCAATCACTGTGGATCTGCGGCCGCAGACCACTCCCCTCAGCTTCACTCCGGCGTCTGTGGAAGGTGAGAGAGCTGCTGACCCATTACTACAGGATGGGGACAAAGTGCGCACATTACTATGAGATGGGAATAAGGCTGGGGACATTACTATAGGATTGGGACATTACAAGGATGGGCACAATACTATTGGATGGGGACATTATTACTATAGTATGGGGACATTACTATAGAATGCGGACAAGGCTGGGGACATTACTATAGAATGGGGACAAGGCTGGGCACAGTACTATAGGATGGGGACATTACTACAGGACGGGGACAAGGATGGGAAACATTACTATAGAATAGGGATAATGCTGGGGACATTACTATAGGATGGGGACAGTTCTATAGAACGGGGACAGTACTATAGGATGGGGACATTGCTACAAGGGGTCAAGGATGGGGAACATTACTATAAGATGGGGGACAAGGATGGACACATTACTATAGTTTGGGGACATTACTATAGGATGAGGACAAGGATGAACACATTAATATAACATGGGGACAAGGATGAACACATTACTACAACATGGGGACAAGGATGGGGAACATTACTTTAGGATGGGGACAAGGATGAGCACATTACTGTGGGATGGGGACTAGGATGAGGCACAATACTACAAGGGGACAAGGATGGGCACATTACTGTGGGATGGGGCACAATACTACAAGGGGACAAAGATGGGCACGTTACAACAATATGGGGAACATTACTAAAAGATGTTGGTCAAAATTTCTCTATAGTGCTAATTGTAAGACTATTAGTTACAAGAAAGGGATAAAATGTAAAAAAAAAAAAAAATGTTTATATTTAAATAAAGAATGTGCATGTTTGCTATAATGAACAAGTGAAAATGTTCAAAATCAGTGATCCCAAGGTGTGTAAAAAAACAATAAAATACAGTTAGGTCCAGAAATCTTTGGCCAGTGACACAATTTTCGCGAGTTGGGCTCTGCATGCCAACACATTGGATTTGAAATGAAACCTCTACACCAGAATTCAAGTGCAGATTGTAACGTTTAATTTGAAGGTTTGAACAAAAATATCTGATAGAAATTGTAGGAATTGTCACATTTCTTTACAAACACTCCACATTTTAGGAGGTCAAAAGTAATTGGACAAATAAACCAAACCCAAACAAAATATTTTTGTTTTCAATATTTTGTTGCGAATCCTTTGGAGGCAATCACTGCCTTAAGTCTGGAACCCATGGACATCACCAAACGCTGGGTTTCCTCCTTCTTAATGCTTTGCCAGGCCTTTACAGCCGCAGCCTTCAGGTCTTTCTTGTTTGTGGGTCTTTCCGTCTTAAGTCTGGATTTGAGCAAGTGAAATGCATGCTCAATTGGGTTAAGATCTGGTGATTGACTTGGCCATTGCAGAATGTTCCATTTTTTTGCACTCATGAACTCCTGGGTAGCTTTGGCTGTATGCTTGGGGTCATTGTCCATCTGTACTATGAAGCGCCGTCCGATCAACTTTGCGGCATTTGGCTGAATCTGGGCTGAAAGTATATCCCGGTACACTTCAGAATTCATCCGGCTACTCTTGTCTGCTGTTATGTCATCAATAAACACAAGTGACCCAGTGCCATTGAAAGCCATGCATGCCCATGCCATCACGTTGCCTCCACCATGTTTTACAGAGGATGTGGTGTGCCTTGGATCATGTGCCGTTCCCTTTCTTCTCCAAACGTTTTTCTTCCCATCATTCTGGTACAGGTTGATCTTTGTCTCATCTGTCCATAGAATACTTTTCCAGAACTGAGCTGGCTTCATGAGGTGTTTTTCAGCAAATTTAACTCTGGCCTGTCTATTTTTGGAATTGATGAATGGTTTGCATCTAGATGTGAACCCTTTGTATTTACTTTAATGGACTCTTCTCTTTACTGTTGACTTAGAGACAGATACACCTACTTCACTGAGAGTGTTCTGGACTTCAGTTGATGTTGTGAACGGGTTCTTCTTCACCAAAGAAAGTATGTGGCGATCATCCACCACTGTTGTCATCCGTGGACGCCCAGGCCTTTTTGAGTTCCCAAGCTCACCAGTCAATTCCTTTTTTCTCAGAATGTACCCGACTGTTGATTTTGCTACTCCAAGCATGTCTGCTATCTCTCTGATGGATTTTTTCTTTTTTTTCAGCCTCAGGATGTTCTGCTTCACCTCAATTGAGAGTTCCTTAGACCACATGTTGTCTGGTCACAGCAACAGCTTCCAAATGCAAAACCACACACCTGTAATCAACCCCAGACCTTTTAACTACTTCATTGATTACAGGTTAACGAGGGAGACGCCTTCAGAGTTAATTGCAGCTCTTAGAGTCACTTGTCCAATTACTTTTGGTCCCTTGAAAAAGAGGAGGCTATGCATTACAGAGCTATGATTCCTAAACCCTTTCTCCGATTTGGATGTGAAAACTCTCATATTGCAGCTGGGAGTGTGCACTTTCAGCCCATATTATATATATAATTGTATTTCTGAACATGTTTTTGTAAACAGCTAAAATAACAAAACTTGTGTCACTGTCCAAATATTTCTGGACCTAACTGTATATTATATATGGTACCAATAAAAATGTCACTTTGTCCTGCAAAGAATGCGGCCCCCCAAATTATTTTTTTTCCTCTGTGCAGCCCATACACCCAGCCGAGTTTGAGACCCCTGGTATAAACGTTTATTTTTTTTCTCTGTGCTATAGGATACAGGCCATATACCAGGATGGTATATGAGCACGATGGGGGCATATAGCAGGATGGGAGTATATGAGCAGGATGGATGGGGGGCATATGAACAGGATAGGGGTATATGAACAGGATGGGGCTATATGAACAGGATGGGGGTATATGAACAGGATGGGGGTATATGAACAGGATGGGAATATATGAGCAGGATGGATGGGGGAAAATGAGCAGGATGGATGGAGGGTATATCAATAGGATAGGGGTATATGAACAGGATGGGGGAATATGAGCAGGATGCTGGTATATGAGCAGGATGGGGGTTTATAGCAGGATCATATACAAGGCAGGAGGATCATTACCAGGTTGGGGTACCTTAGTAGAGAATTTGGGGACATTACCTCCATAATAGTGTCAGCAGCAGATCCTCGCCCCATAACAGTGTGTCATGACCACATTTTTTTGCTTAAAGTTTTATTTTCCTATTTTCCTCTAAAACCAGGGTGCGTCATATAGTCCGGTGCGTCCTATAGTCCGAAAAATACGGTAGTTTGTTTGAAAAAAACACTTCCTGACTGTTTCCTGGTTGACCTATTAGTTAAAAAAAAATCCCTATGCAGGTCCGACGTCCACAAATCTAAATCTGAAAGACATAAAAAGATAGAAATATAAACAAGAGACTGTCTCTCTCATTCACCAATTTCTTCGACAGAAAAGTTCCCAGGTGCAATGTAGTCCCGTGATTCTCATGACACCCTTTGATTACATAGATCAAAGGCTAAGGAGCCTCAGAATGAGGCTCTATAGACTTTGAGCATTAGGGTGCCTATGAGACACATCTCAATTACTAACACCAGAGCTTGATGCCAGCTGTGTTTTTTCACAGCTGACATTATCCCCAAGTACCATTACTCCGATTTCTACTGCACTAGGGCAATTAGGAAGAGCCAGGAAAAAAATCACCAGATTGGAGCATCTTCTGGGGCAGCTGTGGGCTGATATTTTTAGGCTGGGGAGGGCCCAATAACCATGGACCTGCTCACCCTGATAATTCCAGCCCCCAGCTGTCTGCTTTACCTTGGCTGTTTATCAAAAATGTGGGGAATTCACATTGTTTTTTTCTTTTAATTATTTCATTACTTTGTTAATAGTTGTAATGTCTATCAATCTATCTATCTATCATCTTTACACATCTTTAACACATAAAAGCATATAATTTCTTGACTGCTTTAATTCTCGTCCGTGTCACATGGATATCAAACTGATACCACCATGTGCCATATATGATTTTCACAGACCTATAGATTTCTATGGTAAAAACCTGACCTTTGTCCATAAGGATCACACAGGCACTCGGTCCTTGTGAATATATGGTAGTGAGAAGATCAGCAGAGATTTTGATGAGTATCAGTGTGAAAGTGTCTCCAGTAAATGTGAAGGTGCCTTAGGCCTTATAAAGTGGAGAGTCCCTTTAATGGCCATCTGCTCCATTACAAAGGTCTCATTGCCACTATCCTGTATATACTAAATGATATCACCCTCCCCCGATTCCCAGTGATAATCTTAAATCACACACAACAAACATAATGCACAGTAAATTATCTCCATTCAACTGAGCTGCGCAGCGTCCGTCTCCTAACTCACTAGTAACTTTTATGATCAATCTGGATGGGCAGATTTCAATATTTTACTGCCATCTGTGAATAACCGAACTCTCACAGCCTGTCTATCAGCTCCTGTACAGGAACTTGGCATTTTATATCATAATTAAACCCAAATCCAAAATTATAGACATCATTTATATTATTCTCCATTCTTTATCTTATTCTGCAGCTGTAGTTATATTCTTGTACATAGGGGCAGTATTATAGTACTTTTATTCTTGTACATAGGAGCAGTATTATAGTAGTTATATTCTTGTACATAGGAGCAGTATTATAGTAGTTATATTCTTGTACATAGGGGCAGTATTATAGTACTTACATTCTTGTACATAGGAGCAGTATTATAGTAGTTATATTCTTGTACATAGGAGCAGTATTATAGTAGTTATATTCTTGTACATAGGGGGCAGTATGATAGTAGTTATATTCTTGTACATAAAGGCAATATTATAGTAGTTATATTCTTGTACATAGGGGCAGTATTATAGTAGTTATATTCTTGTACATAGGGGCAGTATTATAGTAGTTATATTCTTGTACATAGGAGCAGTATTATAGTAGTTATATTCTTGTACATAGGGGCAGTATTATAGTACTTATATTCTTGTACATAGGGACAGTATTATAGTAGTTATATTCTTGTACATAGGGGCAGTATTATAGTAGTTATATTCTTGTACATAAAGGCAATATTATAGTAGTTATATTCTTGTACATAGGGGCAGTATTATAGTAGTTATATTCTTGTACATAGGGGCAGTATTATAGTAGTTATATTCTTGTACATAGGGGCAGTATTATAGTAGTTATATTCTTGTACATAGGAGCAGTATTATAGTAGTTATATTCTTGTACATAGAGGCAATATTCTAGCAGTTATATTCCTGTATATAGGAGCAGTATTATAGTACTTATATTCTTGTACATAGGGACAGTATTATAGTAGTTATATTCTTGTACATAGGGACAGTATTATAGTAGTTATATTCTTGTACATAGGGGCAGTATTATAGTAGTTATATTCTTGTACATAAAGGCAATATTATAGTAGTTATATTCTTGTACATAGGGGCAGTATTATAGTAGTTATATTCTTGTAGATAGGGGCAGTATTATAGTAGTTATATTCTTGTACATAGGGGCAGTATTATAGTAGTTATATTCTTGTACATGGAGGCAGTATTATAGTAGTTATATTCTTGTACATAGGGGCAGTATTATAGTAGTTATATTCTTGTACATAGGGGGCAGTATTATAGTAGTTATATTCTTGTACATAGGAGGCAGTATTATAGTAGTTATATTTTTGTACATAAGAGGCAGTATTATAGTAGTTATATTCTTGTACATAGGGGCAGTATTATAGTAATTATATTCTTGTACATAGGAGGCAGTATTATAGTAGTTATATTCTTGTACATGGAGGCAGTATTATAGTAGGTATATTCTTGTACATAGGAGCAGTATTATAGTAATTATATTCTTGTACATAGGAGGCAGTATTATAGTAGTTATATTCTTGTACATGGAGGCAGTATTATAGTAGTTACATTCTTGTACATAGGGGCAGTATTATAGTAGTTATATTCTTGTACATAGGGGCAGTATTATAGTAGTCTTATTTTTGTCCACAATGAGCAGTATTATAGTAGCTTTATTCCTGCCTGTAGCTGACCTTTCTTATATACGTATAGTAGTGAGTGTAACTGCTCAGCTATATCTAGGACCTGCTGCTTTCCTTGACATCGCTTACATCAGCAGTGACAGATTAGTAGTAATTCCATGTAGCAATACGTTTTGGTGAATGACAGATGTGAATGCAGATGAAGCTGTGGGATCCATTGTTGCAGTGACGATCAGGCGTGGTTCTGTGTCTGTGTATTTGCTTATGGCTTTCATGTACCTTCCACGGCTCAGATAGGGGCAGATCACAATCCTGATGATTATCGCTCAGTGGGATAATGACTGTCACATTTTTGTACATTGTCATTTGCGCTAATTATACCAGATATTGTCACGGGTGGAGTGGTCGGCGTGTTCTGCATACATGTCACCATCTGGATTCTGCAGGTCTGTGTACTCTACTACAATAACAATGAGTCGCTTTGGGAAATGCTAAAGTACATAAGATAGAAGGAAAGAATGAAAGTGCTCAAAAAACTGTTCATATTGCTCACTGCATCAAGTAAAAAGAGAAAAGAAAGCAGAATTGGTGGAGATTCTGGTGTTGGGAAACTCATTTGTCCCTATTGAATCGTGCACCACCACCGGACCACTGACGCTGCCCCCTTGAGTCCCCATGTGGTGGTATTTTATGGGGGTATATGATCGGAAACATCTCCCAACCGTCTTCGGTGACACAAATTGTACCTTCCCTCTGTGCATGTGAAGGAACGTGAGGACGCCGGGCTGTAATGGCTCCACAGTCCTTTTCCAGAGGGACTCAGTGTTTGTAAACTGCTTCGGATGGGGTATGCGACAGTTACTTGTCTCTTCAGGGCAGCATCCACCACCCTGCAGGCCGCCACCATCGTAGACGTAGCAGATAGACACAGGACACTAGAGTTCTCTTGGGAAAACAACATAGAACGGTTTATTTGATCTTCCAATTTCATGACAGACATGGACATTCTTCTACAGTCCTACTGCCATTTTCTTTCGGGGTACTCTGCCTGGCCTATCCCACTAATTGGGACCTAAGCCTCCAGAGGCCTGGCCTATGCCTACTCTTACCCCTCTTCTCTCTTCGGCTACCCAGGTCCTCTCTCTTCTGCCAGCTTCTAGCCACTCAATTTCATTTGGACCGTCCAAGGTTCTCTCTGCCCTGATGGCCATCTAGTCCCTGGACTCTTTCAAGCCAGTCACAAGGTGAGCCGTAGGCTCCGGACCCTTGCAGGATTGGGTTCCCCGATGAGCCCAAGTTACAAGGTCACATCCCAACTCCAGGAAACCCACTGCAGAACTGGCACCTCACAAAGACTGTCTTGGTAACCAGCCCAATGGCCAACTGTCATTCCCACTTTGCTCCATGCCCAAAACCAGGAGGTGCCTAACACTACTTCATCTATAAGACCTACACCCTCAGCTTACTTGGTATATATATATCTATATATATAATTGCCTTATTCTGTCTGTCTGTCTGTCATGCTCCAAAATTGTGTCCTTACGGTGACACAAAGCTGATTGGCCGCTGGGCTCGCCATGGCCCCGCCCCCCCCACACGGATTGGCCTCTCGCCCCGACTCTCTGCAGGCCCCGCCCCCCTCACACAATACACGCTCGCTCTGGCCCAACTGACACGGAGCTCCGACTCCCAGGTGAGTACACACACACATCAGATCACACTCACTCTCACACACACCTCACACATCACATCCACACACTCACAACATCCTGGGATATCGCTTGCTTCTACACCGGCTCCGTCAGGATCCCAGCAGCGCCAGACATAACCTTGCGATGCTGGGATCTTGACGGAGCCCGTGAACGCTGGTAACCATTATACACATCGGGTAACTAAGGTCCCTTGGTTACCCGATGTGTATCATAGTTACCAGTGTACACCGGCTCCGTCACGATCCCAGCAGCGCCAGACATAACCTTGCGATGGTGGGATCTTGACGGAGCCCGTGAACGCTGGTAACCATTATACACATCGGGTAACTAAGGTCCCTTGGTTACCCGATGTGTATCATAGTTACCAGTGTAAACCGGCTCCGTCACAATCCCAGCAGCGCCAGACATAACCTTGCGATGCTGGGATCTTGACGGAGGCCGTGAACGCTGGTAACCATTATACACATCGGGTAACTAAGGTCCCTTAGTTACCCGATGTGTATCATAGTTACCAGTGTACACCGGCTCCCGGTACACATGTGCAGGGAGCCGGCATTATACTCCTCTCCCCCCAGGACTACTCCTCCTATTACAGTCCTCCTATTATACTCCTCTCTGAGTATAATAGGAGAACTATTATAGCATGGGGGATGTGGCACGATGGGGAGTGCGCAGTATGGGGGATGGAGCACGATGGGGAGTGCGCAGCATGGGGGATGTAGCATGATGGGGAGTGCGCAGCATGGGGGATGTAGCACGATGGGGAGTGCGCAGCATGGGGGATGTAGCAAGATGGGTAGTGCGCAGCATGGGGGATGTAGCAAGATGGGGAGTGCGCAGCATGGGGGATGTAGCAAGATGGGGAGTGCGCAGCATGGGGGATGTAGCACGATGGGGAGTGCGCAGCATGGGGGATGTAGCACGATGGGGAGTGCGCAGCATGGGGGATGTAGCACGATGGGGAGTGCGCAGCATGGGGGATGTAGCACGATGGGGAGTGCGCAGCATGGGGGATGTAGCACAATGGGGAGTGCGCAGCATGGGGGATGTAGCACGATGGGGAGGTGCGCAGCATGGGGGATGTAGCACGATGGGGAGTGCGCAGCATGGGGGATGTAGCACGATGGGGAGTGCGCAGCATGGCGGATGGAGCACGATGGGGAGTGCGCAGCATGGGGGATGTAGCACGATGGGGAGTGCGCAGCATGGGGGATGGAGCACGATGGGGAGTGCGCAGCATGGGGGATGTAGCACGATGGGGAGTGTGCAGCATGGGGGATGTAGCACGATGGGGAGTGCGCAGCATGGGGGATGTAGCACAATGGGGAGTGCGCAGTATGGGGGATGTAGCACAATGGGGAGTGCGCAGCATGGGGGATGTAGCACAATGGGGAGTGCGCAGCATGGGGGATGTAGCACAATGGGGAGTGCGCAGCATGGGGGATGTAGCACGATGGGGAGTGCGCAGCATGGGGGATGTAGCACGATGGGGAGTGCGCAGCATGGGGGATGTAGCACGATGGGGGATGTAGCACGATGAGGGATGTAGCACGATGGGGGGTGCACAGCATGGGGGATGGAGCACGATGGGGAGTGCGCAACATGGAGGATGGAGCACGATGGGGAGTGCGCAGCATGGGGGATGGAGCACGATGGGGGGTGTGCAGCATGGGGGATGGGGCACGATGGGGAATGCGCTGCATGGGGGATGGGGCATGATGGGGGGTGTGCAGCATGGGGGATGGAGCACGATGGGAGGTGCACACCTCCCCCCAACACACACACACACACACAGGGAACCACAAACACCGCCATACACAGACACCCACACACACAGACAACGCTGCACACACACAACACCCAACACACAAACACCGCGGCATACATAAATATACGCACATACCGCACAACACACACATTGCACAAAACATACATCCCCCCAAAACACACCACACCCACACAAACCGCGCAACACACACACAACGCTACAGACACACAGCGCTCCACAAACAACGCAACACACATACAACACCGCTCTCACCCCCCGCCACACCCAGACAACACCCAGAACATGTACAGCGCCCTACACAAACACTTGGTAACTACACACAACAACATATGTATCTATATCTATATCTATAACAAAAATCATACATGAACTACACAATACGTAAATTCTAGAATACCCGATGCGTAGAATCGGGCCACCTTCTAGTATATATATATATATATAATGTAACGTTGCGCCCTGCAACGTGGGGGTTTCACTCGCTTGCAGCGGTGTGAGGTAGCTTCAGCAACACACGTACACAGTCTCTTCAAAGAAATTCTGGCAGTTTATTAAAAACACTCAGCATAAACTGCCCTCAAACATAAACAATAAGTCCATATTGGACGTTTAGCAACTTCCCCACTCTCTGGCTCCTGCCAGCGTACAACTCTAGCCAAGGTTCCTTCCAGCACCCAGGGCCCTCTGCAGACCCCTGTCTGTCTCTCCTCCTGGAGAGATTCGGCCCTACAGCCCTGGCCTGGCCTGGCTGCATTCACCTCAGACTCAATATCAGAGCCTTGTGTTCAGCCTCCGCACAGGCTGATACACCCAGAGCTCCTGGCTCTGCTCTCACTTGTTTCCAGTCCACACACTGGACATCTAGAGCCAGTCTCTCTCTAGACTGCCCTAGACACACTTCATGCAGAACTCTCGGCTCTGCTCTCACACTCTCCCAGCATACACGCTGGAAGTCTAGAGCTAGTCTCTAACTAGACTGCCCTAGACACACTTCACCCAGGTTCAGAGACAGGATTGCTTTAACCCCTGGAGCCACACCCACAGGTGGTAAGGAGTGTGTAATCAGCAGCATCACACACCCTTCCATGGCTCTGCATGTAATGCAATCCTGTGGAACCAGAGGTCCCAGCCAGCTTCACATTGCAGAGCACTCACGCTTCTGCAAAACATACCGGCCCTTTGTAATACAGCCGGTTGATACCTCACAATATATATATATATCTCAGTAGTACAGTTATAATACAGTACATATTATGCAATAAAACATTTCTACAGTGGATTCTTGGCCTCTGGGTGGCGCCGGTGGCTACACAGTTCCAGCTCTGCTACATCAAGAAAGCGCATCCTCTGGAAAATGGAAAGGCATCTTAATAAATACCCCTCCTTTTGCCATTATCTTATGGAAGAACGTGAGGAGCAGACCACACGGACGACTAGATTGGTGGAGGAAACTCACTCAAGACTATATCTATATAGTAGTATTGTAAGGACATGCTATTGTCACGGGCGGGAAGGATGCCGCCGCCGCTGCGCCTCTCGCTGGCGCTCGGGTCCGGCACTGTTGCTGCTGCTGCTCGGTGGCTCGAGCGGTGGGCCGGATCCGGGGCCTCGAGCGGCGCTCCTCGCCCGTGCAGTGAAAGGGGTGATTTTTGGGGTTTGGGGGAGTTGGTCCGTGTTTGTGGTGAGGTTGTGACACCACCGCTGCTCTGGACGGGGATCCTGGGAGCGATGACAGGGAGCAGCCGAGATGTTTCTCTCCCCTCCGTGGGTAGGGGGGTTGGTGGTCCCAGGGCCCGGTGAGGTGAGGCGGGGAGGCAGGGTTGGCGAGGTGCAGGGTCGCGGGGGCAGCGCGGCGCCAGACGGCACGGTGGTACTCACTCAGCCAATGATGGATACAGAGTCTCCGGTAAAACAAACGGCTGGATGGACAGGTCCCGCAGCTGGCTGCAGTAGTTACTCCCGGTAGGTTGGTGGTGGCTGCCTTTCCCTGCACCTGTTGTGTATCTTTGGCCCCGATGGCTTCCCACCGGTAACCCGATCCCCAGCTTAGATATGGGCCGGAGGAGCCCCTTTTGCCCGCAGGCTCTGGCCCTGGGAATTCTAACTGTGGCGGTAGTTGTATTTCCCTTTCTCGGTTTGGACGGTTGCCTTCAGTCGGGTCTTTATTGCTAGGAAACCCCGGAGGTTCCGGTCGCTAACGGATTTGACCAGTTTAACGGCGACTCCAAGCCTGGTCGGGGTCCGCAGGCCCTGCCGGCTTCTCTTCGTTCCCTGGTTCGGTACCGGCGGGCCACCACCTGTCCCTGGTTCTATGGTTCCGCATCAATCAGCCTCTCCTGCAGACGGCCACCACCGTCTGCCTACCTTGCTCTTGGTGCCCGGGCCACGTACCTGGACACGGTCAGACTGCTCCTCTACTACTCCTTCTCACTCCTTCTCCTTCACTCTCCCTAACTGTTCTCTCTTCCTTTCCCGCCTCCAAGTCTGTGAACTCCTCAGTGGGTGGGGCCAACCGCCTGGCTCCTCCCCACCTGGTGTGGACATCAGCCCATGGAGGGAGGCAACAAGGATTTGTGTGTGACTGGTGTGCTTATCTCGGGGTGTGGGGTGTGTTGTTGCAGTACCTGTGACGACCTGGCTAGTCCAGGGCGCCACACTATATCACATAGTACATTTATATCTGGGTGTTACCAGTTGGGGGCGTGTCACTGCACTCTCTGACATTGTCCAATCAGTGATGAAAGTCTCAGACCAGGGACACACCTCTTTATCAGGGGGAAGGGTAACGCCCAGGTGTTAATTTATTCATAATTTTTAAGGAGGATTAGCAGAGAAACAACACAATTCAGAGTGATAAGAAAATATATATAAAAATTGTTATTTCATGGGAAATATAGGTGTGTGTTTTTCAAGAGTGGTGTGACATCCCCTTTAAGTCATCGTTCATACTGATCTCCACAGCTGCTCCTATAGTGCATGGTTCCCCATAAAATGAATGGGCATCCATATAAATTACGGATCTTATTACGCCCACCATAAAGTGAGTCTTATTCTGATATTACCCATAAAAGCCTCGTCTTGTGAGCCTAAACTTTAGCTTTACAGGAATTGTGTGTGAAATTCAAAAGTTCAGAGATTGTTGAAAAAAAGTGACTTTTTTCCTTCTATTTATAAAGCCGTGATGAGAAGGATCACATGTTCACAGATGTTTTTGTGCCTGGAGTAAAAAGTTTCCCAGAGAATTCGACCCTCTGTATTTTTTTCTAATAGAGAACGTGATTTGGGAACTTTTCCATTCTTTTTTTTTTTTAGAGTCCTGAATTATTCTGTTTATCCATAGGTCCTGGTTACACAATATGATGAATATGAGGCTCATGTCCTGACAACCGAGTGCAATAAATAAGTAGAAAGAGATAAAACAAAAAAAAACTAACTCAACCTCTAAAAGTTTGTTTTACGTCCAATTATCTTTCCAGTAGATGACGGATAAGAAAAATATCACACACAAAAAGTCTCTAGACGTTGTAAATCAGCATCATTAGAAGAAGAGTCCTGACTATTAAGAGGAATAAAACTGTGAGGACGGGCTTAACCCTTGCTTCACGGAGGTATAATAATCCCATATTACACGGTGTGCAGAATTATTAGGCAAATGAGTATTGTGATCACATGATACTTGTTATATATGTTGTCCTACTCCAAGCTGTATAGGCTGAGAGCCAATTACCAATTAAGTAAATCAGGTGATGTGCATCTCTGTAATGAGGAGGGGTGCGGTGTAATGACATCAACACCCTATATAAGGGGTGCTTAATTATTAGGCAACTTCCTTTCCTTTGGCAAAATGGGTCAGAAAAGAGATTTGACAGGCTCTGAAAAGTCCAAAATTGTGAGCTGTCTTGCAGAGGGATGCAGCAGTCTTGAAATTGCCAAACTTTTGAAGCGCGATTGTACCGCCGAGCCGCTCGGATCCGTGCTCGCACTGCGGGTGGTGGCTCGAGCCTCTCACGTACCCGGGGGTCACGTCGCTCTGCAAGGGGGTTGGCGCTACATGCGGGGATTTGGGTGTTCGGTTTGAAATGATAGTTCTTGACGCCACCCACGGGTTGTGGTGATTGTAGACACCACCGCTGCGATGAAGGTGTGGGGGACCCCGGGAGCGGTGTAGTAGCGCAGCTAGGTGTTGACCCCTCCGTGGGTAGGGGATGTTGGTCCCGGGGTCCGGTGGGCCGGGGCCCGGGTGCAGGGTGTAGTGTTGTGGTGCAGCGCGGCGCGGTGCTGGATGGCACTGGTGTACTCACTCTGACACAAGACACTGGAGTCACTGGTAAACCAAACAGAGTAATGAACCGGGCCCCCAGCCAGCTGCAGCATTTCCCAGATTAGGTTGGTAATGTCCACCTTTCTCCTGCACCTCTGTATGTGAATCTTGACTCCTGTGCCTAGGCACCGGTAGTCCGCTCCCCAACGTGTATCTGTCGTAGGAGCCCATTTGCCCACAGACGCTGGCCCTTTGGATCTCTTGCCCTTGGCGGTGGAACTTATCCAGAATGGTTGGGCTGTTGCCTTCAACCGGGACTTAGGTGGGAATGAACCCCTGAGGTCAAGACCGCAATCAGTTAAGTCGACTATGGTGGTGGCTTCTAGCCTAGTTCGGGGTCTGAGTACCCTGCCTGGTGCTCCGGTATCCAGTTGGCTCCCAAGTTCAGTTCCGGTGGGCCACTACCCTGTCCCAGTCCCTTATGGTTCCACCGGTCATCTTCCCGGTCTCCTGCAGGCGGCCACTACCGTCTGCCTCCTTGCCAATGGTGACTGGGCTCCAACCCAGCCACCGGAGTTGTCTTTGGCAGGCCTGAGCACAGGTCTGCTTCTGGACACAACCTCCCTCCTTCACTGTCCAAACCACTCTCTCAACTAACTTGAACTTAACTACTAGGTTCCCGCCTCCAGGCCTGTGAACTCCTCAATGGGTGGAGCCAACCACCTGGCTCCATTCCCCTGGTGTGGACATCAAACCTGGAGGGTGGTGACAAGGCTTTAAGTTTGACTGCTGTTACCTAACTGGGAAGGGGGTGTGTAGTGTTGTTTTGTCTACCTAGGATGACCTGGATAGTCCAGGGCATCACACGATCACCGAACAATCAAGTGTTTCATGGCAAATAGCCAACAGGGTCACAATAAGCGTGTTGGTCAAAAAAGGCACAAAATAACTGCCCATGAATTGAGGAAAATCAAGCGTGAAGCTGCCAAGATGCCATTTGCCACCAGTTTGGCCATATTTCAGAGCTGCAACGTTACTGGAGTATCAAAAAACACAAGGTGTGCCATACTCAGGGACATGGCCAAGGTAAGGAAGACTGAAAACCACCACCTCTGAACAAGAAACATAAGATAAAATGTCAAGACTGGGTCAAGAAATATCTTAAGACTGATTTTTCAAAGGTTTTATGGACTGATGAAATGAGAGTGACTCTTGATGACCAGATGGATGGGCCAGAGGCTGGATCAGTAAAGGGCAGAGAGCTCCACTCCGACTCAGACGCCAGCGAGGTGGAGGTGGGGTACTGGTATGGGCTGATATCATCAAAGATTAACTTGTGGGACCTTTTAGGGTTGAGGATGGAGTGAAGCGCAACTCCCAGACCTCCTGCCAGTTTCAGAAAGACAACTTCTTCAAGCAGTGATACAGGAAGAAGTCAGTATCGTTCAAGAAAAACATGATTTTCATGCAGGACAAAGCTCCATCACATGCATCCAACTACTCCACAGCATGGCTGGCCAGTAGAGGTCTAAAAGATGAAAAAATAATGACATGGCCACCTTGTTCACCTGATCTGAACCCCATAGAGAACCTGTGGTCCCTCATAAAATGTGAGATCTACAGGGAGGCGAAACAGTGCACCTCTCGGAACAGTGTCTGGGAGGCTGTGGTGGCTGCTGCACGCAATGTTGATCGTAAACAGATCAAGCAATGACAGAATCTATGGATGGTCGCTGCTGAGTGTCATCATAAAGAAAGGGGGCTATATTGGTCACTTATTTTTTGGGTTTTGTTTTTCCATGTCAGAAATGTTTATTTCTAAATTTTGTGCAGTTACATTGGTTTACCTGGTGAAAGTAAACAAGGGAGATGGGAATATATTTGGTTTTTATTAAGTTGCCTAATAATTCTGCACAGTAATAGTTACCTGCACAAACAGATATCCTCCTAAGAGGAGGCAAATCTAAAAAAACCCACTCCAACTTCCAAAAATATTAAGCTTTGATATTTATGAGTTTTTTGGGTTGATTGAGAACATAGTTGTTGATCAATAATAAAAAAATCCTCTAGAATACAACTTGCCTAACAATTCTGCACACAGTGTAGAAGGATCCTGTTATTACATCCTGATTATAGGAATCCACAGTGCAGAAACCCCAAATGATCCCTTGTTATTTCTTTGTTATCCGTTTTTACAGATGTTCTTTGAGCAGAAAATAATCAGAGCAGAATCAGTGGCAAAATATTACATGGGATTTGTTGCTGATTTGCAGTAGATTTCACTCTTGACCCGGTCCGACAGGTGATTTGCCTTGAGAAGTGACGATAGCCAGTGTCAAAGCAATTTGCTGGATTCTTTATAGGGCTAGTAAGGGATTAAAAAAGTATAAACTAAACTTATTTGTCCTAATCCCATACTCTTACCTGCCCTGTCACCACAGCTTCCCGAAGAGTCCTCCTCTGGCTTAAAGTCTTCTTGTCTTTCGTCTTCTCTCTTCCACTCTTTTCATCATTGGTCTTATCATCTTCTGTCTTTTCATATTCGGCCTTCTCACTCTTGAACTTCCACTCTTTTAGTCTTTGTTCTTGTCCTCTTCTGCCTTGCACTCTTTTCATCTTTGATCTTCTACTCCTCCATTCTCGTCATCATTGGTCTTCTTATCTTCTGTTTTCCGATCTTTTCATCTTTGGTCTTCTTTCCCTCAATCTTCCACTCTTTTAGTCTTCGTCCTTGTCCTCTTCGGTCTTGCACTCTTTTCATCTTCGGTCTTCTACTCTTCGGTCTTCCATTCTTTCATCCTTAGCCTTATTGTCTTCTGTCTTCCACTTTTTTTATCTTTGGTCTTCTCACCCTCGATCTTCCACTCTTTCAGTCTTCGGTCTTGTCCTCTTCGGTCTTGCACTCTTTTCATCTTTGGTCATCTACTCTTTGGTCTTCTATTCTTTGCATCCTTGGCCTTATCGTCTTCTGTCTTCCACTCATTTCATCTTCGGTCTTCTCACCATCGATCTTCCAACTCTTTTAGTCTTCGGAATTGTCCTCTTCGGTCTTGCACTCTTTTCATCGTCGGTCTTCTCGTCTTTGGTCTTTTCATTATTATTTCATCATCATTTGTGCCACACTTCATAATGTGCTTCGAATGTCACATGATGACCTCTTCAGACCCAGAAGTTTCAGGATAGAAGACTTAAAAATGAAAAGAGTAGAACAAAGATTAGAAGAGTGGAAGCAAGTGGAGGACCAGAAGGGGAACTACAGCAGCAGAACAGTGGATGACCAGGTCTAGGACCGGTGAATAAAATCATTTATATACCATAAAAAAATAATAATTCAAGACTCAAACATATTTGAGATTGTTTAAGATTTTTACTAGTCTTCTTTATATGTTCTTCAAGTAGGCCAAGCAAAGTAGAGGAAGTAATCTGGTGCCCCTCCATAGGCTAGGGAACTGTACATATGCCTATGTAATGATGTTTTGTAACTTTGCCATAGTGTTCAGAACACTAGTACCTGATTATGTGTAGGGTTAATCATAAACCATTGCTCTAAAGAACACATTGTAACACCTGTGCGGCTTCCCTACATCTGGGTCAACACCACCTTGTAGTGAATGTACATTGACCGCCAGCTGTTGCTGCACCCTTCTGATACTATAGGGGCTCCCTATGTTTATGCAGATAGCATTGTCATTTGTCAGGTCAGTCACTGACATCATGTAGGGTCACTGACTAAAGCAAACACCTGAAAAGGACAAAAAGCAGAACAATATTCCCATGATGTAACTGGTAGAACAGGTAGAGTGGGCATCGGGCACTTTTGTAGTCATGCACTCCCAGGACCATCTGTCTCCATGAAAATTGACGCCTCTGTCACATTGTTCCTTTGCCCTGTTAATTTGGTGAAATACATGTTTACAGAGGGGGTGGTCTGGACTTCTGATTTGTTTGCCGAATCAGCAAAGGGATTTTTTTTCTCATTCTTTGGTCTTGCAGAATTCTGGCCTTTGGCAAATACATGAAAACATAAGAACAAATAATCGCCTGGAGTCTATCGATGAATTTCTAGGTCAGCTACGTAAAGCAGATTGCCAAACTGGCTAATAAGATGGAATCTCTTAAAAGTAGAGGTCTGCTTTAGAAAAGGCATTATATGAGACTGGAATCACATCCAAGATTAATGGCCATATATGGACTGCAATGTCCAGGCTGGCAGCGGTTCTGCTGACCCAAATTCAAGAGCCTCATACTGTATGTGCCTATGAGGTTGTAGAGTTTGGATTAGGAGACCTGCAGCGAGTCCTCAGAGTTATGAGGCTGTTGAGCTCGGGTGAGGGGACTCTTGGCTGATCTGGACATTTTTGAGGTTTTTGAGTTTTGGTTAAGAGACCAGCAGCTGGTTCGCACATTTATGAGGTTGTGGAGTTTCAGTCAGGAAACCCATAGCCAATAGGGTTTGGATCAGGGGACCTCTTGCCTATCCAGGCACTTATGAAGCTGTTTCGCTCAGGTGAGGAGACTTTTGGTCAATCATGACGTTTTTGAGGTTGTTGAGTTTAGGTCAGGAGACCTTCAGTTGGTCCTTATATTTATGAGACTGATGAACTAGGGAAAGGAGACCCAAGGTGGGTCCACACATTCATGAGGTTGTTGAGTTTTTGTCAGGAAATCCATGTCTGATATGGGGATTTTTGAGGTTGGTGAATTCAAGTTAAGAAACCCACAGACGATCTGCACAATTATGAGGTTGTTGAGTTTGGGTCAGTAGACCCATGGCCTATCCATACATTTATGAGTTTATTAAACTCATGTGAGGAGACCCAAAGACTGTCTAGACATTTAAGAGGTTGTGGAGTTTGAATCAGGAATCCCACCGCTGATCTGCAGATTTATGTAGCCAGGTTTGGATCAGGAGACCTGCGGCCGGTCCTGGTATTTATGAAGCTGTTAAGCTCATTCAAGGAGACTCTTGGCCGATCTGGATATTTTTGAAGTTGTTGAGTTTAGGTCAGGAAACCTTCAGCTGTTCCTCATATTTACGAGACTGTTGTATCAGGGTGAGGAGACCCACAGTTGGGTCCCACATTCATGAGTTTGTTGAGTTTGAGTCAGGAAAGTCATGTCTGATCCAGGCATTTTTGAGATTGATGAATTAGAGTCAAGAAACCCACAGTCAATCTGCACAATCATGAGGTTGTTGAGGTCAAGTCAGGAGACCCATGTCTGATCCATACAATTATAAGTTTGTTAAACTCGTTGGAGGAGACACAAACACTATCTAGAAATTTATCGGGCTGTTGAGTTTGGGTCACGAGGCTGATGAGCTATCTGGGCATTTATGAAGTGGTGGAGTTTGAGTTGGAAACCCACGGCCGATCCACATAGTTATGGAGTCAAGTTTGGTTCAGGAGACCTGTAGGTCCTGTCAGTTATGAAGCTGTTTAGCTCTGATGAGGAGACTTGGCCAATCTGGACATTTTAAGGTTCTTGAGTGTAGGTCAGGAGACATACGGTTGGCCCTCATATTTATGAGACTGTTGAACTAGGGTGAGGAGACCCGCGGTTGGGTCACACATTCATGAGGTTGTTGAGTTCAGGTCAGGAAAGCCATGTGTCTGATCCAGTAAAGTATAGAAGCACGGTCTGATAGAGCGCTACGGAGGCCACAGTATTAGAT
The DNA here is from genome assembly GCF_048569485.1 of Anomaloglossus baeobatrachus. Lineage (NCBI taxonomy): Eukaryota > Metazoa > Chordata > Amphibia > Anura > Aromobatidae > Anomaloglossus > Anomaloglossus baeobatrachus. The sequence goes on from NC_134358.1 coordinate 39,129,720, forward strand.
TAATTTTTTTTAGAATGTATTGTTTTCTATCAGCCACAACGCGTTTCGATATACACAATATCTTCATCAGGTGGATATAAAAAACGGAATGTGGAGAGTACTATATAAAGGGACAGGTGCGATTCCATTGGTGAGCACCAAATTAATTGAAATGTTAACCCTTAATGTATCACAACCAACCCTTCAACAATAATATAAAAGCTAATAAAAGATATTTAAAAAGGATTTTTCAAAAAGGCTCTTTGCCATAAAAACATTATTTAAAAACACATGTGATAATATAATCATATAAATCATATATTAACTCCTAAAACTTAATACATAAAATCATGAGAACTTTTCAAAAAAATGATCTGAGTATGCCTGCACTACTAACATGTAATAATATTGTTATAATGTATGTCAGTGTGGGTAGATCAAGAATTTAAATTTATAAATTAGGGAATGGATATTCTTATTTTTAAAATTGCATTAAATGTCTATTTAATCTCACAATAGGTGCTGTGAACTGCTTTTCCAGAACTGACAGAAATAGCTATTGAATCTCAAAACTGGGTGCATATCCAGCACAATAGGTGCTGTGAATCATTTTTCCAGAATCCGAGCAGTGGAATCATACATGTGCCAGCACAATGAAGGTTCCGATTGCATTATTAAATGTCTATTGAATCTCAACCACTGGGTGCATATGCCAGCACAATAGGTGCTGTGAATCACTTTTCCAGCACAATGGGTGTTGTGAACCGCTTTTCCAGATCTGACAAAAATGTCTATTAAATCTCAACCACTGGGTGCATATGCCAGCACAATAGGTGCTGTGAATAATTTTTCCAGCACAATAGGTGCTGTGAATCACTTTTACAGAATCCGAACACTAGAATCATGCATATGCCAGCACAATAAAGGTTCCGATTCAATTGTTAAATGCTTGGAACAACATCGTAACATTGGTCCTTCCGAAATTGTGCAAATGACCGACGCTACACCGATGATACGATTTCGGCGCTTTTGCGCTCGTTAATCGTATCAAAAACGATTTACACACTCCGATATTGAAAGCGACGCCGGATGTGCGTCACTTTCGATTTGACCCCACCGACATCGCAGCTGCGATGTCGTGGTGTGCAAAGTACCCCTAAGTGCATTCCTTTAGATGGTTATTTATTTATTTTCATTTATTTTTTTACATTAATTACTTTATTTTTACTTTATCTATGATGGTTTTCATTGAACTTGATCATACATTATTTTTAGTGCTTTTTTATTGTTCCATCCCATTGAAAATGCACAGGAACTTTCCTGACTCCATTTTTCAAGCTGTCTTAGTGTAATTACAGGCCAAAACAAAATTTTTTGGGTGATCCATTTGATTAATTTAATTAAATTAATTTGATTAATGTTTTTTTCTCTTAATTGGCATCTATTGGTATTTTTCAACCATGAAATTGGTGCAATTTTTTTTTATGCATAATCTAATTGTAGATGTGTGCCGCCCCCGTTCCAGCAGCCGGGCTGCTCGGATCTGGATCCGCGGTGGCTCGAGGGGTCTCCGGACCCGGGGGTCATGTGGCCACTCACTGTTTAGAGTTCGTGACGCCCCCGTGGTGTGTGGTAATGTGGAGTACCATCGCTGCAGCTGGGAGTGCCCGGGGGCGATGGAGTGGGCAGCCAGGTGTTAAACCCCTCCACGGGTAGGGAGGATGCCCCGGGGCTTGTTGATGGTGTTCGGGGACTCCCTACCAACGAGCTCACTGACGGATCCTCAGTGGACTCATTCTGCAGCAAATAATAAACAGTGCTATGCAGAGGTTATAGAAAACAAACAATGCAAACTTTTTAAGTCTTAATTGGAAAAATGAGGTTTAGCTCCAATTTTGTGCATTAAAGAAAAAATATTTCAGATCACATTAAAGTTCAAACAACACAAAAATTTTAATGAAATTGAAATGCAAAAGTGATTTTTAGCCTCGAATACATGTATTTTAGGTATATAAAAAAAATGTCCTCAGAGGTGAATAATCCCTTTACGTGACAGGGCAAATATGGGTGCGAATTTTAATTTCTTTACTATTTTTATATATAAAGGTCATAGACAGATGACATAAAAGTTTGACCTTGACTTGTTATGTTATAAGCGACCTCTGCTGGTGCAAATATTAAATAAAATGTATAAAAGTACATATCGGAGAGGAGCTATGACGCTCGGGGTTGACTATATACATGTAATAAATATTAAATCACCGCTCCTGCTGTATTTCCGAGACGCGTGGAAAACTGATGCAAATCCTGGTGTCCACTTACATAACAAGCACCTCATACAGCATGGAGCAGATGAATATATGGCCGAGGGTCTGGACGGAAAAATGCTTGTTAGGAAAACAAGGCTCAATACTGAGGTCCATCCACAACTGATGGCGTACTGGGACGGGCACTGCGTAAGGTGTCGGGTGCCGGCGAGTGGTGACACCGGGGGTCTGTGTCCCAGAAATGGACAGCAGAGGGCGGAAGTGCAAGAATGGAACACGGAACCCCGCTCCCCAACACCTTCTTATGTATCTCCTATGAAGCCTCATCATGACCAGCTGAGGGAGGATTCTCCGGTCGTGATGTCTGTCTTACCAAAACCCTTATCCTATAAATAAACACACGGACTGCATGCGACTTGGTTCAAAATGGCCACAGCAGCCTTTATTGCCTATTGTTTACAAACTAGACACCTTAGGGACGCCGTCCAACGGGCGACCCAGAACAACAACATACAGATAACAATAGACAATGCCATTTACATGACCCTCCCGGGGGCAGACCCAGTCCATAATTACTACTCCCCTTGTCCCTGGCCGCAACACACCGACCCAGAGACGAGGTGCCAATCACCCACGGATTGAAACCCCACACTTTGGCAGAACCCCGTGCCTGCCACATCCCGGAACCGAGAGCCACCATACCAAGACAATGACTCCCGGTCCAGTTACCAGTCACTTCCAACCTCTGGACCAGACCTACAACCCCGCCGCTGTGACAAATAGCATCCCAACTACCCAAACCACGTCCCCCAGATGACAACACAAAAAGGGAGGGTGGGCGGGGATCTCTTGGCGTCCGGAAGAAGAAGAGGAGGTAACTCCCTCCTCTCCCAGACTAACCCTTTCCCTACTCCTCCTCTTCCTCCCAAGCTGAAACCACCCCTTAGTGCCATATTAGGCCTGCCTACCAAACTGTCCCTATTAACCCCATCACTCCCTAACTCCCCCTGGTCATGTCGCCCCTCCTCCCCAAGGGGGATCCATGGCTTTCTTTCTCATCTATGATATTCATTATTTTCATCCTTCAAATGTAGGATATATATATTATATATATATATATAATTATAGAATGAAGCTTTTTGTATATATATATAGTACAGACCAAATGTTTGGACACACCTTCTCATATCTAGAACAACTGTTAAGAGGACACTTTGTGCAGCAGCCTTCATGGTAAAATAGCTGCTAGGAAACCACTGCTAAGGACAGGCAACAAGCAGAAGAGACTTGTTTGGGCTAAAGAACACAAGGAATGGACATTAGACCAGTGGAAATCTGTGCTTTGGTCTGATGAGTCCACATTTGAGATCTTTGGATCCAACCACCGTGTCTTTGTAGAAAAGGTGAACGGATGGACTCTACATGGCTGGTTCACACCGTGAAGCATGGAGGAGGAGGAGGTGTGATGGTGTGGGGGGGCTTTGCTGGTGACACTGTTGGGGATTTATTCAAAATTGAAGGCATACTGAACCAGCATGGCTACCACAGCATCTTGCAGCGGCGTGCTATTCCATCCGGTTTGCATTTAGTTGGACCATCATTTATTTTTCAACAGGACAATGACCCCAAACACACCTCCAGGCTGTGTAAGGGCTATTTGACTAAGGAGAGTGATGGGGTGCTACGCCAGATGACCTGGCCTCCACAGTCACCAGACCTGAACCCAATTGAGATGGTTTGGGGTGAGCTGGACCGCAGAGTGAAGGCAAAAGGGCCAACAAGTGCTAAGCATCTCTGGGAACTCCTTCAAGACTGTTGGAAAACCATTTCCGGTGACTGCCTCTTGAAGCTCATCAAGAGAATGCCAAGAGTGTGCAAAGCAGTAATCAAAGCAAAAGGTGGCTACTTTGAAGAACCTAGAATATAAGACATATTTTCAGATGTTTCACACTTTTTTGTTAAGTATTTCATTCCACATGTGGTAATTCATAGTTTTGATGTCTCCAATGTGATTCTACAATTTTCAGAGTCCTGAAAATAAAGAAAACTCTTTTAGGCTATGTGTCCACGGTATAATGTTGCTGCGGATTTTTCTGCATGAAAATCCGCGACTTTCCCGGCAAATCCGCACCTTTTCAAAGGTGCGGATTTGCCGTGGATTTACCGCGGAATTGCCGCGGATTTTGGTGCGGATTTTTTTTTCCCAATTCTATAGCCAAAATCCGGATCAAAATCCGCAACAATAATTGACATGTTGCAGATTTTTCCGGATCAAAATCCGCGGCAAATCCGCCACGGAAAAATCCGCAGCATGGGCACAGCATTTCCAAAATGCCATAGAAATGGCTGGGAAGTGCCGCTGCTGCAGATTTTCGGAAAATCCGCGGCTTTTCCGCGAGAAATCCACGGCAAAATCCGCGCATTTTCCGCAGCATGGACACATAGCCTCAATGAGAAGGTGTGTCCAAACTTTTGGTCTGTACTGTAGATATATATATATATATATATATATATATATATATATATATATATATATATATATATATATAATAACTAAATATGTACTGGCCACAAGATCTTATACTGGGATTCATGCTTCCTGTTCTTTTTAGCAGCCGCAGGGACATTGCCAGCAATAGTCTGGCTCTGACCCATTGACTTCTGCAGGAGTGTTTTCTAGGTATGCTCTGTTCAAAGCTCATTGTGTGAGAGAGGGAGGAGGTGAGCTGTGACATCTATTGTGAATGGTGGATCCTGTGTTATCTACTGTATATAGAGGTGTTATCAGTCATTGTACAGGAGGAGGTGAGCTGTGACATCACCTATTGTGAGTAGTCCTTATCAGACATTTTAAAAGAGGAGGAAGAGGTGAGCTGTGACATCACCTATTGTGAATGGTGGATCCTGTGTTATCTGCTGTATATGGAGGTGTTATTAGTTATTGTACAGGAGGAGGAGTAGGGGAGTTGTGATATCACCTATTATGAATGGTAATCTTCTGTTATTTACTGTAGATAGAGGTGTTATTAGTTATTGTACAGGAAGAGGTGAGCTGTGACATCACCTATTGTGAATGGTGGATCCTGTGTTATCCACTGTATATAGAGGTGTTACCAGTCAATCTATAGGAGGAGGTGAGCTGTGACATCACCTATTCTGAATGGTGAATCCTGTGTTATCTACTGTATATAGAGGTGTTATCTGTCATTGCATAGGAGGAGAAGGAGGTGAGCTGTGACATCACCTATTGTGAGTAGTCCTTATCAGACATTTTAAAAGAGGAGGAAGAAGTGAGCTGAAACATAACCTATTATAAATGATGGATCCTGTGTTATCTACAGTACTGTTTATAGTGGTGTTATCAGTCATCATACAGGAGGAGGATGAGGTGAGCTGTGATATAATCTATTATGAATAATCGATCCTGTGCTATCCACTGTATATAGCGCTGTTACCGTGTTTCCCCGAAAATAAGACCTATCCTGAAAATAAGCTCCAGCAGGATTTTTCTGCCCTTTTGCAGTATGCTTATAATATAATACTATACTATAATAGTGTCCTGAAATTGGGCTTATGCAGCCCTTTTCGGATATGTAAATTTTATTGGTGTACGTTACCCTGTTGTGTTGCAGTAAGTCCTGGCAGTTTATAGTCACATACCAGCTATTTAATGGAATGAATATTCACCTTACCTTTCCCCGCTCATATTCCCGCTCACCCCTCTGCACAAGCATCAGTGATTGGAATGGGTGTTAATGGAAAATTAATATTCACCCCCTTCCCCCACCCACATTCCCGCTGACCTTTCTGCAACAGCATCAGTGATTGGAATGGGTGTTAATGGAAAATGAATATTCACCCCCTTCCTCCACCCACATTCCCGCTAGCAACAGCATCAGTGATTCAGTCAGATTACTGTATTACTGCCCCAGGAGTGCATCTCAATCCTCGGTGGCCACCGGCGGCTCTCACCACCTGAACATGACAGATGCATAGCAATACATGCTCACACGCTCAGGTCAGAAGAGCCACCGGCCAGTCCGAGGATTAAGATGCGCTCTTAGGGCAGCAATATGGCTGTCTGACTGAATCACTGACACTCGACACAGGATGATGGGTGGGGGTGAATATTCATTTTCCATTAACATATATTCCAATCACTGACACCAGCGCAGAAGGGTGTGCAGAATATGGACAGGATATGGGGGGTGTATATTCATTTTCCATTAACATACATACTAATCACTGACACCAGTGCAGAAGGGTGTGCGGAATAGGAGCACGATATGGGGGGGTGAATATTCATTTTCCATTAACATACATTCTAATCACTGACACCAGCGCAGAAGGGTATGTGGAAATATGGGCAGGGTATTGGGAGTGAATATTCATTTTCCATTAATATACATACTAATCACTGACACCAGCGTAGAGGGGTATGCGGAATATGGGCAGGGTATGGGGAGTGAATATTCATTTTCCATTAACATACATTCCAATCACTGACACCAGCGCAGAGGGGTGTGCGGAATATGGGCAGGGTATGGGTATACAGTGTATCCCCTCTTAATTGTAAAGTGCTGCGGAATATGTTGGTGCTATAGAAATAAAACTTATTATTATTATTATTATAGTATGGGGGATGAATATTCATTTTCCATTAACATCATTCCAATCATTGACACCAACCTAGAGGGGTGTGCGGAGTATGGGCAGGGTATGGGGAGTGAATATTCATTTTCCATTAACATACATTCTAATCACTGACACCAGTGCAGAGGGGTGTGCGGAATAGGCAGGGTATGGGGGGGTGAATATTCATTTTCCATTAACATACATTCTATCACTGACACCAGTGCAGAGGGGTGTGCGGAATATGGGCAGGGTATGGGTATACAGTGTATCCCCTCTTAATTGTAAAGCGCTGCGGAATATGTTGGCGCTATAGAAATAAAACTTATTATTATTATAGTATGGGGATGAATATTCATTTTCCATTAACATCATTCCAATCATTGACACCAACCTAGAGGGGTGTGCGGAGTATGGGCAGGGTATGGGGAGTGAATATTCATTTTCCATTAACATACATTCTAATCACTGACACCAGCGCAGAGGGGTGTGCGGAATAGGCAGGGTATGGGGGGTGAATATTCATTTTCCATTAACAGGAGACACAATCACTGACTCCAATACAAAATATAAGACAGCCCCTAAAAATAAGCCCTAACGCATCTTTTGGAGCCAACAATAATACAAGACCCTGTCTTATTGTTAGATTTCATCAGAGTCCTGTCTGTGAATGGGAAGTTTGAGTTAGTGTTAGGACTAATCGCTAGTAACAGCATATTTAAAAAAAAACCTGATTTAAGCAGTAGGATAATTTATGATGATATATTCCCTTTCAGGCGGCACTGAGCCTTATTTACGGGTTTCAATAAAAATAGTATTTGTAGGCTAAAAAAAGTTTCAGGGAACTATTTTGTGATGACCATCAATAGTACTGCAAGCCCTCGCCCATATAAGAGGCATAGAGCTTGCAGTACCACTCTTGGCCACTATGCATTGCCCGGCGCTGTACCACTTCTGATGCACCAGTTCTCTTTAATCGATTGATCGGCGGCGGGAGACAGATCTCCGCCGATCTGATACTGACGACCTATCGTAAGAAGTGATCAGTACGGAAGTGCGGCCATTCTTTCCCCAGCAGAAGGATCCTGCGCTGCATTATACGGAGACTTCTATTATTTCCCGCAGTGATGGGAATGAGCTCATTGTCTGTTCTCTCGTGCAGGGATTTGAGGACACCGAGCTCAGGACAACGGCCAGACAAAACACATTAGTTGTCGCCATAACACGCGAGAGTCAAAATTAATATCCCTGCTGTCAACACTGAGAATCTGCATCGAAAGGGGAAAGTTTACATCAAATACTTGATTCAATAACAGCAAACACCGGATATCTCCGGAGCGGAGACAAACAGCTCTGAAGTCATCTGAATATGTAACCAATGCCTACGATAGGAAGCCATCGTGACTTTCCAAAACACTAATGGATCTGATTCACTTCTATTAATTAATCATTTGCTGACCCATATGCATGGAAATAACCACTTAAAGGGGTACTCCAAATACAGGATATCATCCCCGTCCTCTATCCTAAGCCATCATTACAACAACATCCTTCTTATTTTGATGGGTGAGGGACTGGCTCTCATTATTAAACAGATTGATGCTGCTTCATGGGAAAGATGTTTTTACTTTTCTATTGAGAGCTAGTGATGAGCGAGCTACTCAATACTTGGTTGAACCTTGGGTACTCGGGTATGCCCGATGCTCAATACTTGGTTGAACCTTGGGTATTCAGGTCTGCTTGATACTCAATACTGTACTTGGTTGAACCTTGGGTACTCGGGTATGCCCGATACTCAATACTCAGTTGAACCTTGGGTACTCGGGTATGCCCGATACTCAATACTTGGTTGAACCTTGGGTATTCAGGTCTGCTTGATACTCAATACTGTACTTGGTTGAACCTTGGGTACTCGGGTATGCCCGATACTCAATACTTGGTTGAACCTTGGGTACTCGGGTATGCCCTATACTCAATACTTGGTTGAACCTTGGGTACCAGGGTATGCCCGATTCTCAATACTCGGTTGAACCTTGGGTACTTGGGTATGCCCAATGCTCAATACTTCGTTGAACCTTGGGTACTTGGGTATGCCCGATTCTCAATACTCGGTTGAACCTTGGGTACTCAGGTATGCCCTATACTCAATACTCGGTTGAATCTTAGGTACTCGGATATGCCCTATACTCAATACTCGGTTGAATCTTGGATACTCGGGTATGCGCGATATTCAATACTTGCAAATCAAAAAAGTCCATGGAGCCTCTGTTAGGAGTCTCATCACAGAAACTAGCCAGATATCCCTCCGGGAAGGACCTAGCCAAGGAGTGGCTATTTTTAGTGGACCACCATATTAAGTGGCCATTTTAGTCAATATCCAACTCTTCACGAGTTTAAAGATATGACAAGGGAAATACTAAGGCCAGGTATCCGGGGTATTGCCCCTCATCAGTGTGGAGTAGGATTCTTGCCAGATGGGAGCAATGCCCAATACTCAATACTTGGTTGAACCTTGGGTACGCGGGTATGCCCAATACTCAATACTCGGTTGAACCTTGGATACTCGGGTATGCCCGATACTCAATACTTAGTTGAACCTTGGGTACTCGGATATGCCCGATACTCAATACTTGGTTGAACCTTGAGTATTCAGGTATGCTTGATACTCAATACTTGGGTGAACCTTGGGTACTTGGGTATGCCCGATACTCAATACTTGGTTGAACCTTGGGTATTCAGGTATGCTCGATACTCAATACTTGGTTGAAGCTTGGGTACTTGGGTATGCCCCATACTCAATACTTGGTTAAACATTGGGTACTCGGGTATGCCCGTTACTCAATGCTCAGTTGAACCTTGGGTACTTGGGTATGTCCGATTTTCAATACTCGGTTGAACCTTAGGTACCAGGGTATGCCCGATTCTCAATACTCGGTTGAACCTTGGGTACCAGGGTATGCCCGATTCTCAATACTCGGTTGAACCTTGGGTACTCAGGTATGCCCTATACTCAATACTCGGTTGAACCTTGGGTACTCAGGTATGCCCTATACTCAATACTCGGTTGAACCTTGGGTACTCAGGTATGCCCTATACTCAATACTCGGTTGAATCTTGGATACTCGGGTATGCGCGATACTCAATACTCGGTTGAATCTTGGATACTCGGGAATGCGCGATATTCAATACTTGCAAATCAAAAAAGTCCATGGAGCCTCTGTTAGGAGTCTCATCACAGAAACTAGCCAGATATCCCTCCGGGAAGGACCTAGCCAAGGAGTGGCTCTTTTTAGTGGACCACCATATTAAGTGGCCCTTTTAGTCAATATCCAACTCTTGACGAGTTTAAAGATATGACAAGGGAAATACTAAGGCCAGGTATCCGGGGTATTGCCCCTCATCAGTGTGGAGTAGGATTCTGGCCAGCTGGGAGCAATGCCCAATACTCAATACTCGGTTGAACCTTGGATACTCGGGTATGCCCGATACTCAATACTTAGTTGAACCTTGGGTACTCGGATATGCCCGATACTCAATACTTGGTTGAACCTTGGGTACTTGGGTATGCCCAATGCTCAATACTTGGTTGAACCTTGGGTACTTGGGTATGTCCGATACTCAATACTAGGTTGAACCTTGGGTACTTGGGTATGCCCGATACTCAATACTTGGTTGAACCTTGGGTATTCAGGTATGCTCGATACTCAATACTTGGTTGAAGCTTGGGTACTCGGGTATGCCCCATACTCAATACTTGGTTAAACATTGGGTACTTGTGTATGCCCAGTACTCAATACTCAGTTGAACCTTGGGTACTCGGGTATGCTCGTTACTCAATGCTCAGTTGAACCTTGGGTACTTGGGTGTACGATTCTCAATACTTGGTTGAACCTTGGGTACCAGGGTATGCCCGATTCTCAATACTCGGTTGAACCTTGGGTACCAGGGTATGCCCGATTCTCAATACTCGGTTGAACCTTGGGTACTCAGGTATGCCCTATACTCAATACTCAGTTGAACCTTGGGTACTCAGGTATGCCCTATACTCAATACTCGGTTGAATCTTGGGTACTCAGGTATCCCCTATACTCAATACTCGGTTGAATCTTGGATACTCGGGTATGCGCGATACTCAATACTCGGTTGAATCTTGGATACTCGGGTATGCGCGATATTCAATACTTGCAAATCAAAAAAGTCCATGGAGCCTCTGTTAGGAGTCTCATCACAGAAACTAGCCAGATATCCCTCCGGGAAGGACCTAGCCAAGGAGTGGCTCTTTTTAGTGGACCACCATATTAAGTGGCCCTTTTAGTCAATATCCAACTCTTGACGAGTTTAAAGATATGACAAGGGAAATACTAAGGCCAGGTATCCGGGGTATTGCCCCTCATCAGTGTGGAGTAGGATTCTGGCCAGTTGGGAGCAATGCCCAATACTCAATACTTGGTTGAACCTTGGGTACGCGGGTATGCCCAATACTCAATACTCGGTTGAACCTTGGATACTCGGTGTGGAGACACGGGGCTCAGTGGGTGCTCTCGTTCACTAAAACCCGCCGCCTTTAGAAAGACAGCGTGGCTCAGGGCTCATCCCAACTGAACGCCGGCCTCTTTAACCGTGGGCGTAACACTACTCAGACAACACAGGGTGAGGGAACCACAAAAATTAGACTTTATTGGATCCCCAAACAATTAACGGCACATAACACATAACCAGCAAAACACACATGTAACAGGCAACAGAGTCTCACCCTTCCGTTGGCTCACCAGGGATTTAAAATGTCCATGCCTCAGAGCTTCCAGGGCCACTTACTCCAGTCCAGCAGCACCCCACTTTCGGCGGGCACCCACCGAGAAAGGAATAGCGCCAGATTTAGGAAGCTGTGTGAGGTCTGCAATGTCTGTAGCAGGTGACTGGATTGTCCCAACCTGAGTGTCCTCCTTAGGTAGTCCTGGTATGATGATACAATTCTGGCAGCCGGAGTCGAAATCCCTAGGCTGTGGATATGGTCTCCAACCGGAACCGGAGTCCCTAGATTGAAGCCATAAGATATCCTGATCCTCTAGTCAGCTCCAAAAAGCATCAGCATCCATCAACAACCTGGTGGCTTAAAGAAGTCCCTTTTTATAGCCACAGCCTTCCACTTGGATACACTGCGTCCTCATTGATTGGTTGGACAAGATTGCCTCTCCCATTGGATGAATCTCAAGCTGCATGGATAATGTTCATTTAAATGGTCTGCATAGAAAGACTGAAGATATCTACATGAAGTCTGCAAGTCACAGACTCGACAATGGCTACTAAGGTAATCACATTAGCAATACACAACTACAATACAATGGTTACTGGAAAAGTCTGGAGAACAATACGTCTGGCTTTCAGTGGCCAACACAATTACATTGAGTCAACAAGAGTCTTGTAAAAACAATGAGGGACTTCTCCCCCATCTATAGACAATCTATCATGCTGTCTGGCTGAATTTTAAGAAACTTTAACCCATGAGAGTCCATGTCGTCACACTCGGGTATGCCCGATACTCAATACTTGGTTGAACATTGGGTACTTGGGTATGCCCGATGCTCAATACTTGGTTGAACCTTGGGTACTTGAGTATGTCCGATACTCAGTACTAGGTTGAACCTTGGGTACTTGGGTATGCCCGATACTCAATACTTGGTTGAACCTTGGGTATTCAGGTATGCTCGATACTCAATAATTGGTTGAAGCTTGGGTACTCGGGTATGCCCAATACTCAATACTTGGTTGAACATTGGGTACTTGAGTATGCCCAGTACTCAATACTTGGTTGAACCTTGGGTACTCGGGTATGCCCGTTACTCAATACTTGGTTGAACCTTGGGTACTTTGGGTTTCACGGTTGTTAGTTAGTCAGTCAACATGCGGCGATTGCCTGCCATGTTGCCTGTAATGTTCTAGCCATGTTGGCTACTGGTATTACCGTCATTAGCCGGCCGCATAGTGTCATCGAGGGTAATATGATATGAGGAGCAAACCTCGGCACACTGTCCTCTGGAAGCAATTCAGGGAGAGTTGATCTAGGAGGGAGAGCTTAGATTAGAGCAGGCATGGGGCAATGTGTGACATCTTCAGTGACGTCTGACACTTCCGGCTCGCCCTCTGTTCCTTGTGAGGGTTGTACTGCGCATGCGCTAAATAGGCTGCGATGCACAATACAAACCAGAAGTCACCACAGAGCATGCCAGGATTTAAGCTTCGGAGACACCAGCAGTCGGTGAGTATGATCTGTGTGTGTCTGTCTTCTGGCTCCTGTTCCCATCTCATACACAGCACCATACTGTATATATGGGTCCACACTATATCTTGTATTACAGTGCATTAATATATAGCACATGTATATAGTGTGGAAATGTACAATATAGTGCTGTGTATTCACAATATACACTATGGAGCCTCTATTTAATATATAGCCTGCAGCCTCTGTTTTATATACATAGTCCGCAGCTGCTTTTCTATATACAGCACGCAGCAGCAGCCTCCATCGTGTTTACAGCCCGCAGTCTCTAATCTGTATACAGCCAGCAGCAGCCTCTATTGTGTATCAAATCTTCACCTTCTTGCAGAAAAAATGCACCAAAGATGCATGCGTTTTTGATGCGTGTTTTTTTTTTTAGTGAAGTCAATAGCTGGACGGGCTAAAATACACAGGAAAAAATGGACCAACAATTGACATGCTGCAATTTTTTTCTGCTCTAAATTGGCAAGGAAAAAAAGCAATGTGTTCACTGTACTGAAGAAATCTCATAGACTTTGCTGGCTCCAGGATAGGCATGCAGATTTTGGTGCAGATTTCTCAAAAAATGCATCAACAAACTCACTGTGTGCACAGGCCCTTATACTGAATAAGATGAAATTGTGATGTTAATTGCTAAAATAATAATATTAATAATAATAATAATAATAATAATAATAATAATAAAAGGCAACATAGTGTATTCTGTCTAAACTGTCATGAAATGTAACATACATTTTTGATATAAAGTTTTGTGCAAAAATTTTAGGCAGATGTGGAAAAATGCTGCAGAGAAAAGATATACCGTATTTAAAAGGGTCTTATTTCCAAGTTCCTATCCCAATATATAGTAGGTATAATAATAATATTAGCAAATACCTCCAATTAGAAATGTAGAATAGTTCTCCTGATATAGCCACGTCACTTACCTCATGTGCAGGGCATTGCAGCTTAGGTATCCATGAGCAACTAACTGTCAATATATATATATATATATATATATATATATATATATATATATATACCTAAGGTCCTGCAATTCCCTGCACATGAGGTAAGAGACCTGGCAAATGAGAACTATACTATATTTCTAAAGGAAGGAATTTGCTAATATTATTATTATTATTATTATTATTATTATTATTACACCACATATTAGGATAGGATCTTTGAGATGAGAGCACCGCTTTAATAATAGCAGTGTTAAGAGTTTATTTTTATCAACTAACAAAATGCAAAGTGAATAAACAAAAGAAAAATCTAAATCACTTGCACAGTTTTTAGAAAATCTTGGAGACTTGACCAGGAGGTTTTTCCAAACATCTTGGAGACCTGACCCCCGATCTTCTGTGTATGAGGCTTGTGCGGATTCTTCTGTCTCCTGATCCCAGACAGATGGGATGATGTGAGATCAGGGCTCTGTGGGGGCCGGATCATCACCTCCAGGGCTCTGTGGGGGCCGGATCATCACCTCCAGGGCTCTGCGGGGGCCGGATCATCACCTCCAGGGCTCTGCGGGGGCCGGATCATCACCTCCAGGGCTCTGCGGGGGCCGGATCATCACCTCCAGGGCTCTGCGGGGGCCGGATCATCACCTCCAGGACTCCTCGTTCTTCCTAATGACTTTGGCTGGATGTTTGGTGTAATTTGTTTGCTGCAGAATTAATTTGGAGCCAATCAGTCGCCTCCCTGATGATATTACATGATGGATAAGTATCTGCCTGTATTTAGCAGTATTGGGGACACCATTAATCCTGACCAAAACCCCAAGTTCATTTGCTGAACTGCATCCTCAAACTTGCAGGATCCTCCCTATGCTTCACTGTTCCTGCAGACCCTCATTATGGTGCCGCTCACGAAATATTTCACATTGTGACTCCTTCGTCAAGAGCTCCTCTGACATTTTTTTGCACTCCGGTCCCTTTGTTTTCATGCATAGTTTTCATCTCCCGCCTCGACTACTGCAACCTCCTGCTCTGTGGCCTCCCTTCCAACACTCTTGCACCCCTCCAATCTATCCTAAACTCTGCGGCCCTCTTAATCCACCTCTCCCCTCACTATTCCCCAGCCTCGCCACTCTGCCAATCCCTTCACTGGCTTCCCATTGCCCAATGACTTCAGTTCAAAATATTAACCATGACATACAAAGCCATCCACAACTTGTCTCCTCCTTACATCTTTTACCTAGTCTCTCGGTATCTACCTGCACGCAACCTCAGATCCTCACAAGATCTCCTTCTCTACTCCTCACTTACCTCCTTTTCCCACAATCACATACAAGATTTCTCCCGTGCCTCCCCCATACTCTGGAACGCTCTACTCCAGCATATCAGACTCTCTTCTACCATGAAAAGCTTCAAGAGGAACCTGAAGACCCACCTCTTCTGACAAGCCTACAATCTACAATAACCCTCAGTCCAGTATACCACTGCGCAAATGTGGCGCCCTGGACAAGCCAGGACGTCACAGGTACTACAACAACACACCCCATACCCCGGCTAGGCACACCAAAGTCAAACAAAAATCCTTGTTGCCTCCCTCCAGGGGCTGATGTCCACACCAGGGGGTGGGCCAGGCAGTTGGCCCCACCCACAGAGGAGTTCACAGTCCTGGAGGCGGGAAAAGGAAGTCAGATCAGTTTTGAGAGGAGTTGAAGTTAGAGGTGAAGTGGCAGTAAAGGAGACTGAAGGCATCCGGGTGTGTGGCCCGGATGGAACAGCAAGGTTGGCAGACAGTGGTTACCGTCTGCAGGAGAGGCCGATTGGAGTGAACCGTAAGGACCGGGGACGGGCGGTGGCCCGCCGGTACCGGATCGGATAACGAAGAGAAGCCAGCACCATTCGGCAGGGCTTACGGACTCCGACCAGGCTAGGAGTCACCATAAAACCGGTCAAATCCGTTAGCAAAGGGAACCTCCGGGGTTTCCCAGCAGTCAAGACACGATTGAAGGCAACAGCTCACTCCGTGAAGGAAAACACAGTCACCGCCAAGGCTGCAGTTCCCAGGGCCAGAGCCTGCGGGCAAAAGGGGCTCCCTCAGCATCCATCCAAGCTGGGGAGCGGGTTACCGGTGGGAAGCCATCAGTACCACAAACAAACCAAAGGTGCAGGGAAAGACAGTCACCATCAACCTACCGGGAGCAGAAACCACCGCAGCCGGCAGTGGGCCCCGTCCATCCAGCCGTGTGTTTTACCAAGGACTTTGCATTCGTCATTGACTGAGTGAGTACCACCGTGCCGTGCGGCACCGCGCTGCCCCCGCGACCCTGCACCTCACCAGGCCCCGTAACCCGCCTGCTACACATCCCTCCCTCACCGGGCCCCGGGACAACCAAACCCCCTACCCAAGGAGGGGAAAGCAACAACTGCGCTGCTCCCTGTCATCGCTCCCGGGATCCCCGTCCAGAGCAGCGGTGGTGTCACAACCTCACCACAACCGTGGGTGGTGTCACGGACAATCAATCCCCAAAACCATTCCCCTTTTCACTCACGGGAGAGGAGCGCCGCTCGAGTCCCCGGATCCGGCCCACCGCTCGAGCCACCGAGCAGCAAGCGAAGCAGTAGCAGTGCCAGACCCGAGCAGTTGGTGAGCGCAGCGTCCCCTCCTCCGCCCGCAACACAACCAGCTCTGTCCTCACCTATTGTACCCTCATCCATTCCCTGTAGACTGTGAGCCCTCGTTGGCAGGGTCCTCTCTCCTTCTCGTGGGCAGGGTCCTCTCTCCTATACTAGTCTGTTTTGTACTGTTAATGATTGTTGTACTAGTTTTTATGTATACCCTTTTTCACTTGTAAAGCGCCATGGAATTAATGGCGCTAAAATAATAAATAATAATAATAATTCACTTGACCTCATTTCTATGTGGAAGATATGACTTTTGGCCACAACTCTTCTATGAAGATCACTATGAACAGACATCTCCAAACTATAGATGGTGGTAGCTGAGCCAGTTCTGAGCTGATGCCACTGCTGGACATCTTCTGATTTAGAAGGGAAGTGACATGATGAGTATTTCACCTTCTGTGAAGACTCTTTGTCCTACCATTGTATCTAGAGTGCTCAGCGTTGTTAATTTCTTGGTGCTTTTCCAAAACAGCTTGAGCAGCACACCTGGAAACCTGAGTTGCTGTGAAATCTTTTCCTGGGAGACTTCTTGCTGATGCAGTATAACTACCTTGTGTCTTGTTGCTGCGTTCAGTTTCGCCATGGTGTAGAACCTGAGACATGAAACTGTTTTCTGTAACCCCACCTTTGTGGCAGAGTCTGTCTGTTCCTCAACCAGTTTTAAGCCTCCTACACAGCTGTTTCTGTTTCAGTTAATAAGTGTCTTTTTTTTCTATATATGAAAATAATGATCATTGTCTACTGTTTGTTATAATTGGTTAATCATACACTAGACTATAATCCCCCCAAAATCCCTATTTTTGAACTAGATCTTTGTGCTCCTGTAGCGCCCCTGAAGCCATCAGGGAGCTACAAGGTACTGCATCCCCACCAGGATGCAGGGCCTACCCCCAGGGACCCAGGAGACCAGTGCCGGTAACAACAAAAACATTCCAGATAATCCCTGTTTTATCCCCAAATTCCCCCATAAACTGGTGCCAGACTAGGGTTGGACCTAATGGATGGCCACTTAGAAGTGGAGCCGATCCAATCCACTAGACGACCAGGTGGGAGGGGCAGACAGTGGACAATGAGACAGTTGAGAGAGAGACTCGTCGTGACAGACGGAGAGAGAGCGAGTGGAAGCACTGACAGGAGTGTGACGGTGACCTGAGGGCCCAGGCGTTTGGTTGTCGGTGGAGTACGGTGGAGTAGTCCCGGAACCATAGCACCAACGGGGTACAGAATCCTAGGTCAGGCAAATGCTCCAGGCAGACCTGATAAAGTCTGAACAGTGAGGGGACCATCAAGGACCTCAAATGACCTTGAAGTTTTGGACTCAGTACCAACGGGAGAACCGGGGAACAGGACCAGAGACTCCGACCCCACAGGGTTCATGCTACCGTCATACAGACTACCGTTGAGAGACTACCAGGAGAGGACCCCCAGATGCTCCAAGCCACGGGGACCCACCAACCAAAGACAGGTGCAAGGGAAAGAAGTCACCAGGTCACTAAACCGGCACTGGAACTAAGGGGACCAGCAGTCAAAACCAGCCTTTCTCGGGTGACCAGTTTCCATCTGACTGTGAGTAAAGAGAACCAGTTACACTGCAACCCCTTGTGTGACCTATCTTCTTTCTGCACCCATCCACATCACCTATCCTCTGGGGCCCGGCCCTACTTGCGGAGGGCCTAATATCCAGGCTGCCACTAACACCAGCCCCAGTAGTGAGAACTGTGCAGCGGCGGCTCCATCCACATAGCCGCAACCCACAAGTGGCTCCACGTATAAACTTTCATTTAGTCTCCCCTGTAAATATTCCCCTTTTAAAAAGCACCCAGGGCACGGAACTGGGCAACGGCCACCAAGTGACATCTCCTTAGCAATACACCGCACGGGACCAAGTACTCCATAACCCTGGGCGACACACTCCAACAGTGATTTTTGGGAGACTACAACCCTCAGCATGGTCTTCAGAGCGGCCAAGAAAATTTCAAATCAATCCTAGCCGGATTTGGATGCTCTCCTTTCTCTAATTTGTTGTACTGTGCACACTTGTCTTATATGGGGGCAAACGAGGACGCCGAGGAGCGAACATATTCACAGCGATCACAGCTACTTACTTAAATGTAAACTTTTAAAGAATTTGCCTTGGTAACAAATCCACAGGAACAAGTCAGGAGATGGAAAACAAGCTCAGACCTGTGTCATTACAGCCCATGTTTCCTCGTCTTTATTATCTCATTATTCCTCCCATCACAGGCCAATTTTATATTTGTTTTGTGATATGAGAATTCTGCTTTGTATAAAAAAAAGAGAAATTAAGAGATACAGGGGATATTCCATGTGCACAAATAAACCCATTTTCATATACTCAATTATTTCTGAGTTATTAAAGGTGGGGGTCCTCAAGTCAAGTACCATGATTAAGGCCGAAATCGAAACGCGTTGGTTCCTTCCTTTATGGACTGATGTTGATTTTGACCAACATTTTGAAAATTTTAATCTAATATATAAAGCTGAATGTGTGTATGTATGTATGTGTGTATGTGTGTATGTCCGGGATTGGCATCTGCACCGTCGCAGCTACAGCCACAAAATTTTGCACACTCACACTTCTGGACCCCGAGAGCGTCATAGGCTATGTTTTGAGGGGAAATTTTAAACCCCGCGCTTTACAGTTATTCACCAAAAAACCTGCCTCCATTAAAGCGAATGGAGCTGGGAGCCACAGTGCAGCCAGAACTTCAGAAGAATGCGCAGCCACGCCCTTAAATGGAATGTTGGCGTGTCACAATGCAGCCAGGAAAGAGACAGACACAGACAGGGAAAGAGGCAGACACAGACAGGGTAAGAAACAGACATAGACAGGGTAAGATTAAGGAATAACGTTTGGAACTCCATTCTATGTCTGAACTGGGTGCAAAAAACCTAAAAAACATCACTATGGGGAGATAAGGTATGCACACCAGTGACTATGGAAGGGGAATACATGGAATAGCAGAAACTGCTGTGTGAATACTGACATGAAAAATTCAATAGCTATTTGTAAGTATGAAATGTGAAAAATGGAACCTGCATTACTGCCATGAATATATGAATAAAGAGAAATTTAGCTACTGAATTGATCAATGCAGAAGAGCCCCAACACTACGCCAAAGTATTTCTCTACGTTGGGGTCCCTAGCTTGTGTGTGTCCTCTCATGCAGTTAAAAAACTTACCGTGTATGGGACGCTGAGACCCAGGCTATATATGCGTATAATGTGGATTGGCAATAGGTGTGTATGGGGAGGGTTCACAAACGAAAAACTACTAACATTAAGGAATAACGTTTGGAACTCCATTCTATGTCTGAACTGGGTGCAAAAAACCTAAAAAACATCACTATGGGGAGATAAGGTATGCACACCAGTGACTATGGAAGGGGAATACATGGAATAGCAGAAACTGCTGTGTGAATACTGACATGAAAAATTCAATAGCTATTTGTAAGTATGAAATGTGAAAAATGGAACCTGCATTACTGCCATGAATATATGAATAAAGAGAAATTTAGCTACTGAATTGATCAATGCAGAAGAGCCCCAACACTACGCCAAAGTATTTCTCTACGTTGGGGAGGGTTCACAAACGAAAAACTACTAACATTAAGGAATAACGTTTGGAACTCCATTCTTTTTTTAGGTTTTTTGCACCCAGTTCAGACATAGAATGGAGTTCCAAACGTTATTCCTTAATGTTAGTAGTTTTTCGTTTGTGAACCCTCCCCATACACACCTATTGCCAATCCACATTATACGCATATATAGCCTGGGTCTCAGCGTCCCATACACGGTAAGTTTTTTAACTGCATGAGAGGACACACACAAGCTAGGGACCCCAACGTAGAGAAATACTTTGGCGTAGTGTTGGGGCTCTTCTGCATTGATCAATTCAGTAGCTAAATTTCTCTTTATTCATATATTCATGGCAGTAATGCAGGTTCCATTTTTCACATTTCATACTTACAAATAGCTATTGAATTTTTCATGTCAGTATTCACACAGCAGTTTCTGCTATTCCATGTATTCCCCTTCCATAGTCACTGGTGTGCATACCTTATCTCCCCATAGACAGGGTAAGAGACAGACACAAATAGACAGACACAAAGAGACAGACACAGACAAAGAGACAGACTGTCAGGGAAAGAGACAGACAAGGAAAGAGAGGGAAAGAGACAGACAGGGTAAGAGAGGGAAAGAGACAGACAGGGAAAGTGACAGACAGGGAAAGAGAGGGAAAGAGAGAGACAGGTTAAGAGACAGACACAGACAGGTAAAGAGACAGACACAGACAAAGAGACAGACAGACACAGGGAAACAGACAGACAGGGAAAGAGAGGGAAAGAGACAGACAGGGTAGGAGTCAGACAAAGACAGGTAAAGAGACAGACAAAGAGACAGACACAGGAAAAGAGACAGAGGGAAAGAGACAGACAGGGAAAGAGAGGGAAAGAGACAGACAGGGAAAGAGAGGGAAAGAGACAGACAGGGAAAGAGAGGGAAAGAGACAGACAGGGAAAGAGATATACAGGGAAAGTGACAGAGATAGATAGACAGACAGAGAAAGAGAAAGACAGACAGGGAAAGAGATTGAGACAGACGGAGAAAGAGACAGAGACAGTCAGAGACAGACAGGGAAAGAGACAGACAGACAAAGAGATAGAGAGAGAGACAGAGAGATATATACAGAGGGGGAGACAGACATTATAATTACATTTCTATCTATTTGTTTTGTGGTTTTTGTGTGCAGAATACATTTTTGTTAATACATTCTATTTTGTTAACAGCAGTTATTAACCCGGGCGAAGCCAGGTAGTACAGCTAGTAAGAAATAAATGGGAAGTTTTATGAAATACGTATAGTGGGTCCGGACCTTCCAGGGTTGGACGGTATTTGATGGATGAATTGTTTGCCTTGCCAGGGTGTCCGTGCTGCGGATTTGGAACTGGGACCAGAGTCTAGGAGGTGAGCTGTGGTTTTTGTTGAAATAAATAATAATAATAATATGGGTTAAGGTTATGGTGAGTATTTATTTTTTTCCACTCCTTCCTGGCTCTAGAGAAAATCAGGTAAAATGTTGTCTAGCAAGCTAAAAGTTTGCTTGATTTGACCAAATCACAGGCACAAAAATTATTTGTGAAATGTAAGATTAATTAACTTTACCTCTATTCGCACATTTCTCGTGCACCAACTTTCTACACCACTCTTAAAGGAATTGTTCTCTACTAGGACAACCCCTTCTGATTCCATATTTCCCCCAGGTAAAATAATAAAATCACCTCTCCTATCGGCACTGTTCAAACAGTGCCATGGTTTGTGTTCCCAGGGCTTACATGAGTTTGTGATGTCACGCGAGTGTCGCGGGCGGAGGAGGGGACGCTGCGCTCTCCCACTGCTCGGGTCCGGCTGCCGCTGCTGCTGCGGCCGCTGCTGCTCGGTGGCTCAAGCGATGGACCGGATCCCGGGGACTCGAGCGGCGCTCCTCGCCCGTGAGTGAAAAGGGGTTTGGTTTGGGGGATTTATTGTCCGTGACGCCACCCACGGTTGTGGTGATTTTTGGTAGCACCACCGCTGCTCTGTATGGGGATCCCGGGAGCGGTGACAGGGAGCAGCAGAGTTGTTAGTTCTCCCCTCCGTGGGTAGGGGGTGGTTGTCCCGGGGCCCAGTGATGAGGTGGAGGATGAGGGATG
This sequence comes from Anomaloglossus baeobatrachus, assembly GCF_048569485.1. Taxonomy (NCBI): domain Eukaryota; kingdom Metazoa; phylum Chordata; class Amphibia; order Anura; family Aromobatidae; genus Anomaloglossus; species Anomaloglossus baeobatrachus. Next base: position 39,152,209 of record NC_134358.1, read on the forward strand.
GCAGGCCAGGTGCGGGGCTTGGTGATGTGCAGGGTCGCCGGGGGGGCAGCGCTGTGCCTCACAGCACGGTGGTACTCACTCAGCCTGAAACGGTGACACAGTTCTCGGTAAAACACACGGCTGGAAAGACGGTTCCCACGGACGGCTGCTGTTGCTTTTCCCCGGTAGTTAACGGTGACTGTCTCTATTCCTGCACCTAAGTTCAATGTTGGTAGCGATGGATTCCCACCGGTAACCCGCTCCCCGACTTGGATATGGGCTGGAGGAGCCCCTCTTTGCCCGCAGGCGCTGGCCCTGAGAAACTGGTGCCTTGGCGGTGGCGGTGTCTCTCTCATATGGTTGGACTGTTGCCTTCAATCGGGACTTAGTTGTTTGGAAACCCGGAGGTCCCCTTCACTGACGGATTTGGCAAATTTATGGCGACTCCTAGCCTTGCCGGGATCCGAAAGGCCCCTGCCAATGGTGCTGGCTTCTCCTTGTGTACCGGTCCGGTACCGCCGGGTCACCACCCGTCCACGATCCTCACGGCACCTCCGATAGGCCACTCCTGCAGATGGTCACCGCCGTCTGCTAACCTTGCTGTCTTTGTCCGGGGCACACACCCAGACCAACTTCAGGCTTTCTCAACTGTCACTTTCTCTTCCACTTTTACTCCTCTCTCTTGCTCCTCTACCACTTCACTCTTTCACTTCCCTAGCTTAACTCTATCTGCCTGGTTTTCCCACCTCCAGGACTGTGAACTCCTCGGTGGGCGCAGCCAACCGCCTGGCCCACCCCCTGGTGTGGACATCAGCCCCTGGGGAAGGCAACAAGGATTTCTGGTCTAGCTTTGATGTATCTAACCGGGGTGTAGGGTGTGGTGATGTCATTACCTGTGACCCCTGGCTTGTCCAGGGCGTCACATTCCCCCTTAGCAAAATGCAGACCGTCCGCGGGCTGCCCGTCCAACACCGGTTTTATTTTTTTTTCTGTAGAAAGATAAGAAAAACGGTAACACATACAATTATACTAACTTCATCCCACAACGGGAGGCACTTTTCTTAAACGTTGCAAACGGTTAACGGTTACGGCTTCCGCTCTCACCCACCCACCTAGCCCTGATGCTGCCCCTAAGAAAACAGGCAGCACCCCTTGACCCCAGTCCTGCACCAAGTTACCCGAGTGGGATCTGTCCTTTCCAGGGGACCCACGTCCATGTGGAACCCCTGGAACCCCCAGAGGGTAGCCACCGGTTCCGGTGGTGGCTGGGCCCCAGCCTGCTCCACTGCGGGCCCTCCCTCCAATCTGCCTCTCCGGAGGCGGCAACGGTGGAAGCTGCAACAACATTTTTATTTACATCCCACAAGTTTGTGGTTGCCCTGCAAGTTCACGGGCTTGTCCGTAAGGAGTCCCTTACACAACTTTAAACGGTCCCCACGGGGACAATGGTGCCGGCAATGACCGGTTCAATCAACGGTAGTAGACAATCAGGTTAACTTCGGTTGATCACTCATTTTCATTTTTCAAAACTTTTAAAACTTTAAACACACACTGATGGTCCCAATGGGGACTGTGACAACGGTGCTCCGCTGCCCTACTCAGAGTCCTCTGCATCACTTTGGGGAAGGGGCGCGGCGCTCACACGGGCCTCCTGGCTGCCCCTTAGCTTTGCATCCAGCGCAAACCACCCCCTCTCCCCGCAGTGCCGGGTGTATTGCACCAGGTCCCCTGGCATCAGGTTGCGGCCTGGGTGCTCTTCTGGCAGGTGAGCATTAACATCCCGCCGGGCTATAAATACTTCGGCCTCTAGGCCCGGTTCATAAATTAATCCATAGCCCTGGCGGACATCAAACTGCCTCACCTGTCCCTCATACAGCGGGCCCCAGACACGGAAGGTCGCTTGCCTCAGGCTCTCCTTCTCCCGGATGGTACGGGCCACCATCGCTGCCTTCTTTCTTTCCCTCTCCTCAATTTCCGGGCCCAGCGGTACTGGCTCCCTCTCCCAATATGGCGCTGCTGCGAGCTCCGGCGCACGGGTCGGGCCCCTCGAGACCTTTTGAATACTGCCCACCACTGGTGATCTGGGCGGCAGGTCCCGCGGTGACTTGGCCTTGGACGCCGCCTTGCAGCGACAACCCGGCGCAACCTCTGCCGAGGTGTGGGGGATGGGCACAGGGGCTTTCCGCTGCTGGGCCTTCTTTATGGAGCGGTCCACCGGCTCCAGCTCAGGGGATTTCTCGGGGGACGCCTCCGGTTCGGGCTTCGGGGCTTTCCACGGCAGCACCTCCGGTCGGCTACAGGCTCCGGCTACAGGTCGGCCCGCCGGGGCGGACATGTGGGGTATCGCTACCGGTGGAGTTAGTGGCGGGCCTAGTGGCGGGGTCACGGCTTCTGGGACGGGTGGCGAGGGAGGTAGCAGGGTGAGAGGGTTTAGACCGGGTCCCGCAGCCGCGATGACCGGCCCTTCAAGGGCATCGGGGCATGGGTCACTCACCCTACCTTCCACAGCTTCCTCCTCGCGTCTCCGCACGTCCACTCTGACCTCCGCTATGTCAGTCTCCCACTCCTCCATGAGGAGCTGCATCTTGACCTGCAGCCTCTGGTAGAGCTGCGCGGTCCGGATCTCCACCCACGCCGCGGTTCCAGGCGTGGGGGCTACGGTGCTACGGGACGGCATAAACATCTTGTTGGCGGCCTCTCCCAGGAACAAGATGGCTGCAGAGTCCTGGCGTCCCTGCCTTTATAGCCGCGGCTACATGCGACCAGTCGCCATTTCGTCCCCCTTAGCCTCTTTTCGGCTCCTCCTCTATCGGGGCGGGGTTTTGGCCTTCGCGCCTCCACTACTCGAGGAGACGCTCGAGCGGGAACTTTTCGCGCCAAAGATGGCGGCTTCTGAAATTTTCTGGCCGGGCACCTCCGGCGGTAACAAGGCGCACCTCTACCCAATGGCAGAGCGGTAAGATCCTGTTTGTGACGCCAAGTTGTTGCGGGCGGAGGAGGGGACGCTGCGCTCTCCCACTGCTCGGGTCCGGCTGCCGCTGCTGCGGCCGCTGCTGCTCGGTGGCTCGAGCGATGGACCGGATCCCGGGGACTCGAGCGGCGCTCCTCGCCCGTGAGTGAAAAGGGGTTTGGTTTGGGGGATTTATTGTCCGTGACGCCACCCACGGTTGTGGTGATTTTTGGTAACACCACTGCTGCTCTGTATGGGGATCCCGTGAGCGGTGACAGGGAGCAGCAGAGTTGTTAGTTCTCCCCTCCGTGGGTAGGGGTTGGTTGTCCCGGGGCCCAGTGATGGGGTGGAGGATGAGGGATGGCAGGCCAGGTGCGGGGCCTGGTGAGGTGCAGGGTCGCGGGGGGCAGCGCTGTGCCTCATGGCACGGTGGTACTCACTCAGCCTGAAACGGTGACACAGTTCTCGGTAAAACACACGGCTGGAAAGACGGTTCCCACGGACGGCTGCTGTTGCTTTTCCCCGGTAGTTAACGGTGACTGTCTCTTTTCCTGCATCTAAGTTCAATGTTGGTAGCGATGGATTCCCCCCGGTAACCCGCTCCCCGACTGGGATATGGGCCGGAGGGGCCCCTCTTTGCCCGCAGGCGCTGGCCCTGAGAAACTGGTGCCTTGGCGGTGGCGGTGTCTCTCTCATATGGTTGGACTGTTGCCTTCAATCGGGACTTAGTTGTTTGGAAACCCGGAGGTCCCCTTCACTGACGGATTTGGCAAATTTATGGTGACTCCTAGCCTTGCCGGGATCCGAAAGGCCCCTGCCAATGGTGCTGGCTTTTCCTTGTGTACCGGTCCGGTACCGCCGGGTCACCACCCATCCACGGTCCTCACGGCACCTCCGATAGGCCACTCCTGCAGACGGTCACCGCCGTCTGCTAACCTTGCTGTCTTTGTCCGGGGCACACACCCGGATCAACTTCAGGCTCTCTCAAGCTGTCACTTTCCTCCTTCACTACTTTCCCTCCTTCCACTTCCTTAGCTTAACTCTAACTGCCTGTGTTTTCCCTCCTCCAGGACTGTGAACTCCTTGGTGGGTGGAGACCAACCGCCTGGCTCCACCCCCTGGTGTGGACATCAGCCCCTGGGGAAGGCAACAAGGATTTCTGGTCTAGCTTTGATGTACCTAACCGGGGTGTAGGGTGTGGTGATGTCATTACCTGTGACCCCTGGCTTGTCCAGGGCGTCACACGAGCTCCGTGTCCAATCAGTGCTGGCTTCCTTCTCCCCGCCTTCGGACCAAAAGAGCAATCAACAGGGAGTGAGTGGAGCCAAAGTGCTCACTTTTTGTTGATTAACTCATTTGGTCCAAAGGTGGGGAGACAGAAACTGGCACTGATTGTAAATTGGGTTGTGACACCATGCGAACCCCATGTCCAATCAGTGCCTGCTTCCTTTTCCCCACCTTCGGACCAAAAGAACAATCAACAGAAAGTGAGTACAGCGCTCACTTCCTGTTGATTAACTCATTTGGTCTAAAGGTGGGAAAACAGAAGCCACCACTGATTGGAAATGGGGTTGTGAGTTCACTTGAGCCCCCTGTCCAATCAGTGCTGGCTTCTGTCTCCCAGCCTTCAAACCGAAGAGCAATCAACAGGAAGTGAGTACAGCGCTCACTTCCTGTTGATTGACTTGTTTGGTCCAAAGACAGGGAGACAGAAGCCACCGCTGATTGGAAATGGGGTTGTGAGCTGACTTTAGCTCCGTGTCCAATCAGTGCCAGCTTCTGTCTCCCTGCCTTCAAAGCTAAAGAGCAATCAACAGGAAGTGAGTACAGAATTCATTCACTTCCTGTCCATTAACTCATTTGGACCAAAGATGGGGAGACAGAAGCCGAAGCCGGTGCTGATTGGATATGGGGTTGTGACGTCACTCGAGCCCAGGGAACCTCTGGAGCCGCGCTGGCATGGGAGGTGAGTATAGGCTTTTTTATTTACCTGGGGGAAACTTGGAAGAAGTAGAGATTATCTTAGTAGTGGACAATTCCTTTAAACACATATTAAACATCATTCCTTAGTTTGACATGATTTGGTAAAGTGGTTTCGATTAGCGGGAGTCTGTGTCCTGAGTTCCCCACCGATCGCTCAAACCAATAGTCATGATTGCTCAGTTTATCCACAAGCTCGAGCAGAGCATTGTATGATGCAAATAATTGAGTCCGTGCACCTTTCTGCTCACCTTCGAGCATTAGCTGAGCAATTCGCCCCCTTGGTTTGATCGATCGGTGGGGGTGTCATAGACCTGATCACCACCAACTAACACTACTGAAAAAGGGCTATGATATCTCAAAAATATGTAAATGTTTAGCTACTATTTTAGTAGGAATGGACAATATGATATGGTCCTGTAAGTTCTCGAGAGCAGATTTCTACTTTTGACTCCAAGTCTTGGCTAAAGGCAGAATTGTTCAGACATCCAATTAACCCCAAGCTCCCGGCGCACAAGACAATATTTCTTAAGAGTACGTCTTAAGGAGACAACACAGCTCTGTTTCTCATGATATTTCAATTGAGGGCAGCTGGTTAATTATCGCTTCCATTATTTCATTCTAACTGATTGAACTCTCAATTAACCCAGCATCGCTGTCACCCATGACACGGGAAACATTGGCTACGAACCATCGAATTAATAAGACTTGTGTCTGGCTAATAACAGTTCACTAAGCACGGAGAAAGCTGGGTCAGAATACAAATGCGTATAGTGACATAACAGCAGATGTAGTCGAGCTGAATTTGTCATATACCTCTTCCTCTCTTGATGCACAAGAGACATATCAGCAGACATTGGGTTGTCACTGTGAATCACGGCAAAGTTCTCACGAGGCTCGAAAAATGGCATACCACTTCAATCAAGATGGTAGAAGGTCTGCAAACCATGTCATATGAAGAACGGCTAAAAGAACTAGGGATGTTTAGTTTGAAAAAGAGAAGGCTGAGAGGAGACTTAATAGCGGTCTACAAATATCTGAAAGGAAGTCACAGTGCAGAGGGAACTACCCTATTCTCATTAGCACAAGGAAGTACAAGAAGCAATGGGATGAAACTTAAAGGAAGGAGATTCAGATTAGACATTAGGAAAAACTTTCTGACAGTGAGGGCAGTCAGGGAGTGGAACAGGCGACCACAGGAGGCAGTGAGGGCAGTCAGGAAGTGTAACAGGCGACCACGGGAGGTGGTGAGGGCAGTCAGAGAGTGGAACAGGCAACCACAGGAGGCAGTGAGGGCAGTCAGGGAGTGGAACAGGCTACCACAGGAGGCAGTGAGGGCAGTCAGGGAGTGGAACAGGTGACCACGGGAGGTGGTGAGGGCAGTCAGAGAGTGGAACAGGCGACCACAGGAGGCAGTGAGGGCAGTCAGAGAGTGGAACAGGTGACCACGGGAGGTGGTGAGGGCAGTCAGAGAGTGGAACAGGCGGCCACAGGAGGCAGTGAGGGCAGTCAGGGAGTGGAACAGGCTACCACAGGAGGCAGTGAGGGCAGTCAGGGAGTGGAACAGGCTACCACAGGAGGCAGTGAGGGCAGTCAGGGAGTGGAACAGGCTACCACAGGAGGCAGTGAGGGCAGTCAGGGAGTGGAACAGGCGACCATAGGAGGCAGTGAGGGCAGTCAGAGAGTGGAACAGTCTACCACAGGAGGCAGTGAGGGCAGTCAGGGAGTGGAACAGGCTACCACAGGAGGCAGTGAGGGCAGTCAGGGAGTCGAACAGGCGACCATAGGAGGCAGTGAGGGCAGTCAGAGAGTGGAACAGGCGACCACAGGAGGCAGTGAGGGCAGTCAGGGAGTGGAACAGGTGACCACGGGAGGTGGTGAGGGCAGTCAGAGAGTGGAACAGGCGACCACAAGAGGCAGTGAGGGCAGTCAGGGAGTGTAACAGGCTACCACAGGAGGCAGTGAGGGCAGTCAGGGAGTGGAACAGGCTACCACAGGAGGCAGTGAGGGCAGTCAGGGAGTGGAACAGGCGACCATAGGAGGCAGTGAGGGCAGTCAGGGAGTGGAACAGGCTACCACAGGAGGCAGTGAGGGCAGTCAGGGAGTGGAACAGGCTACCACAGGAGGTGGTGAGGGCAGTCAGGGAGTGGAACAGGTGACCACGGGAGGTAGTGAGCTCTCCCTCAATGGAAATCTTCAAACAGAAACTGGATAGACATATAGCTGGGATGATTTCGGAAAGCCTGCACTCGCAGCAGGTTGGACCCGATGGCCCTTGAGGTCCCTTCCAACTATACCATTCTATGATTCTATGAGTTCTTGTCTTCAGAGAAAACCAATGGAAGTCTATTGGAGGCAAGGTGGCATGGCAAGTTGTTGGACACTTGCAACTTTGTGCTTGTGGTTGGCTGGAATCGGTACAGTCAGACCTCCAACAAGTGGAAAAGACCCCAATGTTTAAGGATGAACCAACACATGAAAGGATAAAGATCCAGGAAAGCCTTTTCTTCTAGCTGAGAATTTTTGCAATATTTTAGTACCAAAAAAGTTTCACGTCAATTTTAGACACTTTAGTTTTGAAGCCAGGTAACTGGGTCAAATTGCTTATCCACAATGATTCCCAAAGCTGTAGGTCAGCATGGACACGCTGACATAGACTGATGGCACAGAAGGCTTGAAGGCTTGTGGACAATAAGGACCTACAGTATAGGCTGCTTTCCAGGGTCGGGGCCCTGGGTTTAAATCCCACCAGGGTCAACAGCTGTAAACAGCTTGTATGTTCTTCCCCTGTTTGTGTGGGTTTCCCCCAGGTTCTCTGGATTCCTCCAACAATCAAAAGATATATTGATAGTGAAATTATATTGAGACCCAATGGGGACAGTGATGGTGAGTCTGTAAATTGCTGTGGAATATAATAGTAATATGTAAATAATAATAATCAATAAGTAATAACAGGCTATGCTGGATGGCGAGGAAGGACACCCAAGAAGCCAGAGAACCAGAAGTGCATATGAAAAGGAAAATGGCTGGTCTGCAACAGTACACAGATGTAGGTAGCAGAATCTATAACAAAACAGTTTGCGATGCTTACAACAAATGATAGGTTAACCAGACTCATAAGTTTGTGATGCTAACAGCAAACAATGGGTTAGCAGATATGTCTCAGAAACAGTGATGCAAATAGTAAAAATCACAGGAGTCTGAGAAGATGGTGGCAATCTCTTAACAGATGGCAACATTACACATTGCAGACTGAATACTTAGACAGAGGGGTGTGTCCAAGTGGGCTTTAAAACACCTTGGGAATTACAGTATGTCAGTGAGGAAAGCTGGGCCACTTGTAATAGCCAACATGGAGCACAACAAAGCTACTGTGACCACCACACACACACCCGGAATCCCCAATATTTGTCACGAGTGTGTCACGGGTGACAGATAGTTCTGTAGTGTCCGGCTATAGAAGGTCACAGCATTTGGCTGCACAAACACATTCTATCATTCTTGCTTAGTTTTCATCCTTTTCCCTTTAGGACCCTGGGGCGTTGTTCAGCCTGTCAGCTGCTGTTCATCAGTGCATTCCTTGTCTTTATATACCTTCACTTGCTATTATTCCTCGCTGGTGATATTTGATACATCTTTATCAAGTCCTTAGTAGAGATGAGCGAACCGGTCCCGGTTCGGCTCGAGGTCGGTTCGCCGAACGGAGGTCCTGTTCGAGTTCGGCTCGTCGAACGTTCGACGAACCGAACTCGAACTGCATAGGAAACAATGGCAGGCAATCACAAACACAGAAAAACACCTAGAAAACACCCTCAAAGGTGTCCAAAAGGTGACAAACAACTCACAACACAACACAAACACATGAGAAAGTGAGAAGGACATATACTCATGTGAAAACAAAACAGCGTTACGAGGAAAAAGAGGATGAGACACAGATATAGGCATGGCACGCCCTTCTAAAATCATGTAAAACACCGCAAGGTGACTCCAAGCGGAGTCTCCCTTTTTTTCCAAAAATTGTGCCCCACACACCCACCCCTTCAGTGGCAGCAGTTGTGCCCCAGTTGTACAATTCACAGGTAGATTTGCATCAAGCACATTCAAAAATACGCCATTCTTATCCGTCCCCAGGATGACACCGGGGTAGGTAGCAAAGTCTTTCCTGATCCCAGCTCTGTTCATCTTGGCTTCTTTTAAAAACACAGCAAGCAAGGGTTACTCCAAGCGGAGCCTCCCTTTTTTCAAAAAATTGTGCCCCACACACCCACCCCTTCAGTGGCAGCAGTTGTGCCCTAGTTGCAAACAGGATGTTTTGATTTGCATCAAGCACATTCCAAATCCACAAGCATTTACTCTCCCCAGGATGACACAGGGGTAGTAAATTCCTTGTGGATCCATGACTTGTTCATTTTGATGAACGTTAGTCTGTCCACATTGTCACTGGACAGACGCGTGCGCTTATCTGTCAGCACACACCCAGCAGCACTGAAGACACGTTCAGAGACAACGCTGGCAGCTGGACACGACAAAATCTCCAAGGCGTAAGTGGAGAGCTCTGGCCATTTTTCTAGGTTTGAAGCCCAAAATGAGCAAGGCTCCATTTGCAAAGTCATGGCATCGATGTTCATTTGGAGATACTCCTGTATCATCCTCTCCAGCCGTTGACTATGTGTCAGACTTGTTGTCTCTGGTGGCCTTGCAAAGGAGGGTCTAAAAAAATGATGAAAAGATTCCATAAAATTGCTGTTACCAGCACCAGATACGGTGCTACTGGTACGGGTAGACTGTTGAAGATGACGAGACCGTCCCATGTTTGTCAAGTTACAACTGGGAGATTCCCTCCCTGCACCTGCACGGTTGTTTGGTGGAAAAGCCGAGCTAAGATCGAGTAACAGCTTCTGCTGATACTCCTACATACGTGCGTCCCTTTCTATGGCTGGAATTATGTCACAAAATTTGGACTTGTACCGGGGATCTAATAGTGTGGCAAGCCAGTAGTCATCATCACTTCTAATTTTGACAATACGAGGGTCATGTTGGAGGTAGTGCAACAAGAAGGCACTCATGTGTCTTGCGCAGCCATGCGGACCAAGTCCACGCTGTGTTTGTGGCATAGAGGTGCTAACCGTTCTTTCTTCCTCTGACATCTCCCCCCAACCTCTTTCAACTGAAATTTGACCAAGGTCTCCCTCATCTGCTGAGTCTTCCATGTCCATGGACAGTTCGTCCTCCATTTCTTCATGTCCTCCTGCACCTTCCTCAACATCTCGCCTGCTACCATATGCGCCCTTGTTGATCCCTGTCCCCCATGCTCCCATGCCTGGCGCCTTGGTGATGATGAACGTCTGGACCTTGGTGATGTTGTTGTGTCTTGCGCATATGAATCCTCCTGTAGTTCATCCCCTTCCTGTTGTCCCACCCCCTGACTCCGAATAGTGTTTAGCGTGTGCTCCAGCACGTAAATGACTGGAATCGTCATGCTGATAATGGCATTGTCAGCACTAAACATATTCGTCGCCATGTCGAAACTGTGCAGAAGGGTGCATAGGTCCTTGATCTGAAACCACTCCATCAGGGTGATCTGCCCCACCTCTGCATCTTGTTGGCCCAGGCTATACGTCATGACGTATTGCACCAGGGCTCGGCGGTGCTGCCACAGTCGCTGTAACATGTGGAGAGTTGAATTCCAGCGTGTCGCCACATCGCATTTCAGGTGATGAACCGGCAGGCCGAAAGACTTCTGGAGCGATGCAAGTCGCTCAGCTGCGGCGCTTGAACGGCGAAAGTGAGCAGACAGTTTTCGTGCCCTGTTCAGAAGGCCATCTAGGCCGGGATAGTGTGTTAAAAATTGCTGCACGACAAGGTTCAACACGTGAGCCATACAAGGTACGTGTGTCACCTTGCCCAGGCGAAGGGCCGCACCCAGGTTTGCAGCATTGTCGCACACGGCCTTACCAGGCTGCAGGTTGAGTGGAGACAACCATTTATTAAACTCGGACCGCAGAGCTGACCACAACTCCTCAGCTGTGTGACTCTTATTCCCAAGACATGTCAAGCTAAAGACCGCCTGATGCCGTTGCGCTCTGCTGCCAGCATAGTAATGAGGGGTGCGTGATTCCTTCTGCGCAGTGAGAACGCTGGTGGCCTGACCAGGCAGGCTTGGGGCGGAGGTGGAGGACCCAGATGAGGTGGAGGATGCAGAAGCAGTGGCGGAACTTGGACAGACAGAGGATTGACACACGTCGTGGGGACGGCAAGACTTGTGCAGCAGACCCTTCACCATCTATCACCATAGTTACCCAGTGCCCAGTGAGCGACATGTAACGTCCCTGGCCATGCTTACTGGTCCAAGTATCGGTGGTAAAATGCACCCGTTCACACACAGAGTTTTTTCAAGGAAGCGGTGATGTTGTGTGCGACATGCTGGTGTAGCGCGGGCACACCTTTCTTAGAGAAGTAGTGGCGACTAGGCATCTGGTACTGGGGCACAGCGACAGACATAAGGTCTCTAAAATCCTGTGTGTCCACTAGGCGGAAAGGCAGCATTTCGGTAGCCAACAGCTTACAGAGGGATAGAGTCAACCTCTTAGCTTTGTCATGGGTCGCAGGAAATGGCCTTTTATTTGTCCACATCTGAGGGACAGAGATCTGGCTGCTGTGTGTAGACGGTGTTGAGTAGGGTGTCCCTGGAAAAATGCAGGTTTGTGAGGAAAGTGCAGGCGGAGACATGATGTTGCCTTCATCCAAAGTTGGTGCTATCGATGTCTGAGAGAGCTGTACACAGTCACTTGTTTCCCCTTCTAAAACAACTGACGACCTACCAAGCAAACTGCCTGTTGCGGTTACAGTGGTGGAAGTTGTGGGTGGAAAAACAGGTGTGACAGCTGTCCCCACAGTCCTAGAAGATGACGAGCGCGCGGATGCACTGGAAGGGGCAGGCGGTGGATGGTTCGCTCCGCTAGGCCGCATTGCAGCACGGTGAGCTTTCCACCGGGCCATATGATATTTATTCATGTGACGATTCATGGAAGAAGTTGTCAAACTGCTGAGGTTTTGACCTCTACTAAGAGAACCATGACAAATTTTACAGATCACATAATTTGGGCGATCTTTTTCTATGTCAAAAAAGGACCAGGCTAGGCAAGGCTTAGAGGCCATGCGACCTGTTGATCCACCACGAATAATGCTCAGAGGCAGAGTGGTGGCTGAGGATGCAGTTGTAGACGTGCTACCAGTACTCCGACTCTGTCCAGGAAGGCGCAAGGTAACTTCGTCATCAGTTGCATCCTCCGCCACCACCTCTGTTGACCTCCTCGAGTGCCTGACTGTGGGTTGACAGTAGGTGGGATCTAGAACTTCATCATCAATTGTTGTGTTTGCACTACCCTCCCCCTCAGACCGAGCCTCTTCTTGCCCTGACCGAATATTTAAGTTGTCATCCCAATCGGGTATCTGAGTCTCATCTTCATCAGTATGTTCCTCATTGTCTATAACCACAGGTGTTACAGTTTGTGACAAAGGGTCAACATTATGCTCCGAAACTTGGTCCTCACGGCCTGAATCAGAGTCACAAAGGTTCTGGGCATCACTGCAGACCATTTCCTGTTCTGTACTCACTGTAGCTCGGGAGCAGACCTCTGATTCCCAGGCTAAAGTGTGACTGAACAGCTCTGCAGACTCAGCCATCTCAGTTCCATCATACTGTGCAGGGCAGATGGAGACTTCAAAGCTGGGAGAAAGCAAGTTTGATTGGGATGACAACTTAGAGGAATGGTGTTTTTTGGATGTGGTACTTGAAGTGGCTGAGAGGGCACTTGTTGGACCACTTGAGATCCATTCAAGCATTTTCCTTTTTTGGCCATCATCTACCTTTGTTCCTGTTGTTCGTGTCCGTAAAAAAGGGAGCACATCGGATTGTCCACGGTAAGTAGTAGACATCTTACTTTTGCTGGTAGATGGTCTATCTTCAGCAGATGATAATGGAGCTTTGCCACCTTCCCCACAAACAAAACCTTTTTTGCCTTTTCCACCACGCCTCTTCCCCTTTCCACCAGCATCTGTCATTTTGCCACTCATGTTGATTGCGACAAGATTGTGGACTGAAAATGTGGTAGTAAAAATTCAGAGGTGGTGTAGATTGCAGCGGTGGTCTAGCTTTATTAACAGCAGAATAATAAAGAATAAATATCCCTGACAATGCAACTACGGCCCTTAAACTGGCAGCAAAAATTGCTAGTATAATGGCTTAGTTATAATGAGTTGTAGTGTGCAATGCAGAGGTGCTGCAAATGTCTGTGCACTAGTGGGACTATAGCAAAGTCCAATAGCCACGTTTAGGATGCCACTAGGTACACTGAGTGTTTGCTAGTATAATGGCTTAGTTATAATGAGTTGGAGTGTGCAATGCAGGTAGACGTGCTCTGCAAATGTCTTTGCACTAGTGGGACTATAGCAAAGTCCAATAGCCACGTTTAGGATGCCACTAGGTACACTGAGTGTTTGCTAGTATAATGGCTTAGTTATAATGAGTTGGAGTGTGCAATGCAGGCAGAGGTGCTGCAAATGTCTTTGCACTAGTGGGACTATAGCAAAGTCCAATAGCCACGTTTAGGATGCCACTAGGTACACTGAGTGTTTGCTAGTATAATGGCTTAGTTATAATGAGTTGGAGTGTGCAGAGGACAGGAGGGTACAGTGCCAGGATTGTGGGGCTCTGAGTAGAGAAAAGGAAGCCTGCCTTTCTATTCCCTCCTAATAGAGAAATGCAGGGAGGAAATCCCTGACCTTTGCTACACAGACGCTGTCGCTGTTTTCAGGACCTGTCACCTATGGCTCTGACCCTGCCGGTTTGAGCCCTTAAAAGGACTGATGGAAAGTGCTATCCCTATGCTGTCCAGCGCTGTGTATGGAGCGCATACAGCAGTATCAGCGATAGGACAAAGGACGGAGCTGCCCAAGTGATGTCTGACACCAAAGATGCAGAAGAGATAATGGCGTCCTGGAGGAAAATGTCCGGTTTTATAATGCAGGGACATGTGACATGGACATCCTATCACACATGCCGTTGCTTCTCTGGCTAAAAGTCCACTTAGCTGTGTGTGTGTCTGGGATTGGCTGACATGCTGGCCCGCCCCACTACACGCGCGCGCTTAGGGAAGGAAGACAAGGAAAAAAAAAAAAATGGCGATCGCCATTATAGAAACAGCAGTGATCTGAAGGCGCTGTTCCCGCACACTATACACTGAAATGTCATAATAGTGTGATTCACAGAGTGACTTACACTATTACAGCGGAAACCAAGCTAGGAATTAGCTGTTTTTTTGCTGCTAGAACCGTTCTCAAACGTTTCTAGAACTATCGAGCTTTTGCAAAAAGCTCGAGTTCTAGTTCGATCTAGAACAGGCCCCAAAATCACTCGAGCCTAGAACTGGAGAACCTTGAACCGTGAACCGCGCTCAACTCTAGTCCTTAGTGCAAGCAGGCGGCTTGCATACATCAGGAGAATCTTGGTGGTTGTGTTGAGGATAAAGAATTGAGTATCCAAAAATACTTAATTCAGCCATTTCATAGACTCAGTTATATAGTTCAGTAGATGTGAACTAACACACATATTTGTGAATGCTTTGTTTCTTACTAACATGTATATACATATTCAGTGTATTTTCCTTAGACACAGTATATACCAGCACATGTAATTGTAAAGATGGCTTCCATTTCCTGTTTGCACCCAAGACAGATGGACAAAAGAAATTCCTGGAGTCTGGACTGTCCAATCAAAGAGAGGATATGCAGATCTCTCTACGTCATGAAGCCCTGCCCTGCGATATTTGATTGGACTAAAAATTTTGTTTACACCCCCTTACTGCTCGGTCTAGAGTTTTTTCAAATAATAAAGAGCACTTGGTGAGAGCCAGTCATGGAGATAGATGTAACTGACTTGCTGTCCAGTTATTTAGTCTCGAAGTGCACTCATGACATTTTAATTTGAAACAGCAGCCAGATCCCGAGAGATCCTTTAGGCCCAGTCACACTAAAAAACTTACCAGCGATCCCAACAACGATCCAACCTGAGAGGGATCGCTGGTAAGTTGCTAGGAGGTTGCTGGTGAGATGTCACACTGCGACGCTCCAGCGATCCCACCAGCAACCTGACCTGGCAGGGATCGCTGGAGCGTGGCTACACAAGTTGCTGGTGAGCTCACCAGCAACCAGTATCCCAGCCCCCAGCCAGCAGCGCCGCGTGGAAGATGCTGCGCTAGGTAACTAAGGTAAATATCGGGTAACCAACCCGATATTTACCTTGGTTACCAGCGCACGCAGCTACACGTGCAGAGAGCAGGGAGCAGCGCACACCGCTTAGCGCTGGCTCCCTGCTCTCCTAGTTACAGCACACATCGGGTTAATTACCCGATGTGTACTGCAGCTAAATGTGCACAGAGCAGGCAGCAGCGCACACTGCTTAGCACTGGCTCCCTGCTCTCCTAGCTACAGTACACATAGGGTTAATTACCCGATGTGTACTCTGCTACACGTGCAAGAAGCAGGAGCCGGCACTGACAGTGAGAGCGGAGGAGGCTGGTAACGAAGGTAAATATCGGGTAACCAAGGAAAGGGCTTCTTGGTTACCCGATGTTTACCGTGGTTACCAGCGTCCGCAGAAGCCGGCTCCTGCTGCCTGCACATTTAGTTATTGCTGTCTCGCTGTCACACACAGCGATCTGTGCTTCACAGCGGGAGAGCAACAACTAAAAAATGGCCCAGGACATTCAGCAACAACCAACGACCTCACAGCAGGGGCCAGGTTGTTGCTGGATGTCACACACAGCGACATCACTAGCAACATCGCTGCTACGTCACAAAAGTTGTTCGTTAGCAGCGATGTTGCTAGCGATGTTGCTTAGTGTGACGGGGCCTTTTGAGTCTCATCATCATCATCATCATCATCATCGTCATTTTTAACCTTGACAGTTGTTTGCAGTTCCTCTCATTGAGACAACAAACTAGAGATAAGTTGTTTGTTGTTTTCCCTTGTTTGTTATCCTTCTGTGTCCTTTACCGCCTAGTGGGGTTGACAAAGAGCTCATCCCATCCACTCCCTACCTAGGGCTCAGATCAGGGGCAGTCAGGGTTCGGTATCCAGCTCGGCGCATATGTGTGGAACCTGTCTAGGGCGGTGAGGGACCTCAAGGCCCAGCGGTAGGGATACCTTGGGTCAGGTATCCGGCTCGCCGCATAGGTGCGGAACCTATCTAGGGTGGTGAAGGACCCCACGACCCAGAGATAGGCTTGATCAGGGGTCTCCATCTCCCCATTTCCTAGACACAGGGTTTCCCTTCCCTTTCACCGTTTGCTTGGTACTTCCCCGTACCTAGTGTGACAATATTATTCTGTAACATGACTAGATGTTAATGAAACAGAACTCACCAATGGCCAATGCCCAGAGCTGTTTCTAAAAGAAAGCTGCCATGTTTTTCTAATTCTGCACTGTCCGCGCGGTTCGAAATATTAACTCTATCCTTCCTTAAACATAAAAGGTTCTCTACTCTATTGAAGAAATCATTACTTGAAGGAGCATACTCAAAAAAAATAGAGATAGTGGAATGAAGTCTAAAAAACTAAATTTTCTACCAATTTCTACTCAATCCGAATTTTTTTGTGGGATTCGATTTTCCCAAATATCTGAGGATTCTGAGGGCTCGGACGGGTAAAATTAAAACCCAAAACTTTTCAACTTCTCTTTGTGCATCATGAGTCCATGGGGTCTCGTCAATGGTGGTCAAACAGGAGACAATAGGAGGACCCGAGCATAGACGGAATTTATACTCTCCCCGGCAGATTTGATTAGCGCCCAATTTAGTTGATGAGAATCACATTCTTCTCCCCGAATTGAGTAAATTTGCCCAAACTAAATTTCAGAAGATTTTCTCAACTCTAAAGGCCGCTTTACACGCTACGATATATCTAATGATATGTGTCGGGGTCACGGATTCCGTGACGCACAACCGGCATTGTTTGACATATTGTAGTGTGTGACAGCTACGAGCGACTGTGAACGAGCAAAAATACTCACCTTATCGTTGCTCGTTGACACGTCGCTCATTTTCAAAAAATCGATCATCCTTCTGCACGCCGGTTGTTAATCGTTCCCGAGGCAGCACACATCGCTCCGTGTGACACCCCGGGAACAATGAACTGCAGCTTACCTGCGGCCGCCGTAGGCGGCCACTGTGTGACGTCGCTGTGACGCCGCACGAACCGCCCCCTTCAGGAAGTGGATGTTCGCCGCTCACAGCGAGGTCGTCCGGGATGTAAGTACGTGTGACAGGGGGTTACCGACTTTGTGCGACACGGGCAAAAAACTGCCCGTAATGCGCAAACGATGGGGGAGGGTGCGATCGCACATGCGAACGCACAATAAATCTACACGTGTAAAGCCTGCTTTACACGGGACGACCAATTGTGCGATTTCACAATCGATCGTACCCGCCCCCGTCGTTTGTGCGTCATGGGCAAATCGCTGCCTGTGTCGCACAAAGTCGTGAAACCCCCGTCACACGCACTTACCTCCCGGGCAACCTCGCTGTGGGTGGCGAACGTCCACTTCCTGAATGGCGAGGGACGTTCGGCGTCACAGCGACGTCACACAGCCGCCGGCCAATAGAAGCGGAGGGGCGGAGATGAGCGGGATGTAAACATCCCGCCCACCTCCTTCATTCCGCATAGCCGGCGGGAGCTGCGGGACGCAGGTAAGCAGAGTTCATCGCTCCCATGGTGTCACACGGAGAGATGTGTGCTGCCACGGGAACAAGGAACAACCGGCACAAGTAAAAATAAACGATATTATGAAACTGAGCGACGAGTACACAACTCACGATTTGTGAGCGATACTGCGACGCTCAGAGGTTTCACACAAGACGACGTCGTGTATGATGCCAGATGTGCGTCACGAAAACCGTGACCCCGACGATGCATCGCACGATACGTCGTCTCGTGTAAAGCACCCTTAAAGCAGGCTTAAGAAACATATTATTGAACGGTCCATTTTGGATAGACGGTCTTTGTAAATCAGGTTGCTGTGCTTTTAAATATTTAGATTTCATTTTCTCGGGTTTCAAATTCCATTTTACACACAGAAAAAAAAATATACGGAGATTGGGACCCCACGAGGTGTCCGCAGGTAAAGCCAGGAATAAATCAGAGCATTCATTAACAAACACAAGCGACGTGCCAATCACGCTCTGTAATTTTTTTTCTACCGGTCACAATTGGCTTTTATGAAAGGCCGGAGTCTTCGCATACCTGGTGCCAACGGAACGGAACAGAATGAGTACACAGGGATTACCGCCACATGTATCACCGTCCGTCGCTGCTCTCCCGGCATTGTGGCTTTGAAGTGTTCAATGCACCAGTGGAACATTCCTTCCTACGAAAGAAAAAAAAAAACATTAATTATTGGGGTGGATAATAAATAGTCGCTACGTGCCAAGACTGCTGACCCACAGAGGCAAACATCTTTTTTAGCCATAAAACTAAAATAAATGTAACAGGCGGATTTGCTGAACCACAAGAAATGCACAAAACAGGGCACATCGCGGACATAGCGTCCCGTAATAAATTGTGTCACGGTGGCGCATGTCGGGCCCGGGGCCACCTCCCTCCGTTTTGGCAGCAGTATTTGTATCCCAAAGTTGAAGGATGGCTTATCGGGGGCGATTTATTAAAGATGGCAGCAGATGTCACAGATGGCAATAATTACCATTGCTCAACCACGTGCACCATTTTCTCGTTTTTCCACCGACATAGACATGTTAGGGCTTTGTTTTTTTTGGAGTAACAAGTTGTAGTTTTGAATGACGCTATTCATTTTGCTATATAATGTACTGAACAACAGGAAAAAATATTTTAAACAGTTGGAAATGGGGACAAAAAAAAAAAAATCACATTTTTTTTCTATAGGAAACTTTTATAGCCTATTTCATATTTTAAAAGTTAAAAAAAATAAAATGAAAAATATGGATCTAATTCAAGACTTTGCTGACTCAATTCACCTTCTTCTGAGAGTGAAGTGTTTTCAAGGTTGATTGTCCTCAGTCATCGTGGTCCCAAAAATCATTCATGACCCATTCAACTATTAATAGACCTCTTTAATCCCCTACCTAGCCAGTATGGGTGCTATGTGCTAAACCTGAACTTGGAAGAAACAGAATTCATCATTTTCCCCCCATCTCACTCTACCACGCCACCCGACCAATCTATCAAAGTCAATGGCTCCTCATTCTCCCCAGTCCTGCGTGCTCGCTGCCTGGGGGTAACTCTTGACTCTGCTCTGTCCTTCAAGACACATATCCAAGACCTTTCCATCTCCTGCTGACTCCAATTCAAAAATGTTTCCTGGATCCGTACATTCCCTGAGCAAGAATCTGCAAAAAACACTAGTGCATGCTCTCATCATCTCCCGCCTCGAATACTGCACCTTCCTGCTGTATGGTCTCCTTTCTAACACTCTAAAGCGGGCTTTACACACTGCGATCTCGCTAGTGAGATCACAAGCGATCGTACCCGCCCCCGTCGGTTGTGCAACACGGGCAAATCACTGCTCGTGGCGTACAACCTCGCTTACACCCGTCACATGGACTTACCTGCCCTGCGACGTTGCTCTGGCCTCCTTTCTAAGGGGGCGGGTCGTGCGGCGTCACAGCGACGTCACACAGCAGGCGGCCAATAGGAGCGGAGGGGCGGAGATGAGCGGGACGTAACATCCCGCCCACCTCCCGCCTTCCGCATTGACGGTGGAGGCAGGTAAGGAGATGTTCGTCGATGCTGCGGTGTCACACACAGCGATGTGTGGTGCCGCAGGAACGAGGAACAACATCGCTAATAAGCAGAGAATGATATTTTTCAGGACGACCTCTCCGCGGCAAATGATTTTGACCACTTTTGCGATCGTTTAAGGTCGCTCGTACTTGTCACACACTGCGATATCGTTATTGACGCCGGATGTGCGTCACAAACAACGTGACCCCGACGATAATTCCCTAACGATATCGCAGCGTGTAAAGCCAGCTTTACTCCGCTCCAATCTATCCTAAATTCTGCTCCCTGACCAATCCACCTGTCCCCCTGTTATTCCCCAGCCTCTCCTTTCTGCCAATCTCTTCACTGGCATCCCATTGTGCAACGACTTCTTTCAAAACCCTAATCATGACATACAAAGCCACCTACAACCTGTCTCCTTCTTACATCTGTGACCTAGTCTCATGGTACTTACAGTGCCTTGCGAAAGTATTTGGCCCCTTTGAATTTTTCAACCTTTTCCCACATTTCAGGCTTCAAACATAAAGATAGAAATTTTAATATTCTGGTGAAGAATCAACAACAAGTGGGACACAATTGTGAAGATGAATGAAATTTATTGCTTATTTTAAACTTTTTTCAAAAATAAATAACTGAAAGTTGGGGTGTGCAATATTATTCATCCCCTGTAAGTTAATACTTTGTAGCGCCCCCTTTTGCTGCGATTACAGCTGCAGTCTCTTGGGGTATGTGTCTATCAGTTTTGCACATGGAGAGGCTGAAATTCTCGCCCATTCTTCCTTTGTAAACAGCTGGAGCTGAGTGAGGTTGGATGGAGGCGTTTGTGAACAGCAGTTTTCAGCTCTTTTCACAGATTCTCGATTGGATTCAGGTCTGAACTGTGACTTGGCCATTCAAACACCTGGATACGTTTATTTGTGAACCATTCCATTGTAGATTTTGCTTTATATTTGGGATCATTGTCTTGTTGGAAGACAAATCTCCGTCCCAGTCTCTGGTCTTTTGCAGACTACAACAGTTTTCTTCAAGAATGGTCCTGTATTTGGCTCCATCCATCTTCCCATCAATTTTAACCATCTTCCCTGTCCCTGCTGAAGAAAAGCAGGCCCAAACCATGATGCTGCCACCACCATGTTTAACAGTGGGGATGGTGTGTTCAGGGGGATGAGCTGTGTTGCTTTTACACCAAACATATCGTTTGGCATTGTGCCCAAAAAGTCCGATTTTGGTTTCATCTGAGCAGAGCTCCTTCTTCCACATGTTTGGTGTCTCCAGGTGGCTTGTGGCAAACTTTAAACAACACTTTTTATAGATATCTTTGAGAAATGTCTTTCTTCTTGCCACTCTTCCATAAAGGCCATATTTGTGCAGTGTACGACTGATTGTTGTCCTATGGACACACTCTCCCACCTCAGCTGTAGATCTCTGCAGTTCATCCAGAGTGATCATGGGCCTCTTGGCTGCATCTCTGATGAGACTTCTCCTTGTTTGAGATGAAATTGTTAAGGGACGGCCGGGTCTTTGTAGATTCGCAGTGGTATGATACTCCTTCCATTTCAATATGATCGCTTGCACAGTGCTTCTTGGGATGTTTAAAGTTGTGGAAATCATTTTGTAACCAAATCTGGCTTTAAACGTCTCCACAACAGTATCATGGACCTGCCTGTTGTGTTCCTTGGTCTTCATGATGCTCTCTGCGCTTTACACAGAACCCTGAGATTATCACAGAGCAGGGGCATTTATACGGAGACTTGATCACACACAGGGGCTTATATTCATCATCATCAGTCATTTAGGACAACATTGGATCATTCAGAGATCCTCAATGAACTTCTGGAGTGAGTTTGCTGCACTGAAAGGAAAGGGGATGAATAATATTGCACGCCCCAATTTTCAGTTTATTCTTATTTACAAAAGTTTAAAATAAGCAATACATTTCGTTCAACTTCACAATTGTGTCCACTTGTTGTTGATTTCTTCACCAGAACATTAAAATTTTTATCTTTATGTTTGAAGCCTGAAATGTGGGAAAAGGTTGAAAAATTCAAGGGGGCCGAATACTTTCGCAAGGCACTGTACGTACAGTACAGACCAAAAGTTTGGACACACCTTCTTATCTCTAGAACAACTATTAAGAGGTGAATTTGTGCAGCAGACCTTCATGGTAAAATAGCTGCTAGGAAACCACTGCTAAGGACAGGCAACAAGCAGAAGAGACTTGTTTGGGCTAAAGAACACAAGGAATGGACATTAGACCAGTGGAAATCTGTGATTTGGTCTGATGAGTCCAAATTTGAGATCTTTGGATCCAAGCACCGTGTCTTTGTAGAAAAGGTGAACGGATGGACTCTACATGCCTGGTTCCCACCGTGAAGCATGGAGGAGGAGGTGTGATGGTGTGGGGGTGCTTTGCTGGTGACACTGTTGGGGATTTATTCAACATTGAAGGCATACGGAACCAGCATGGCTACCACAGCATCTTGCAGCGGCATGCTATTCCATCCGGTTTGCGTTTAGTTGGACCATCATTTATTTTTCAACAGAACAATGACCCCAAACACATCTCCAGGCTGTGTAAGGGCTATTTAACTAAGAAGGAGAGTGATGGGATGCTACGCCAGATGACCTGGCCTCCACAGTCACCAGACCTGAACCCAATCGAGATGGTTTGGGGGTGAGCTGGACTGCAGAGTGAAGGCAAAAGGGCCAACAAGTGCTAAGCATCTCTGGGAACTCCTTCAAGACTGTTGGAAGACCATTTCCGGTGACTACCTCTTGAGGCTCATCAAGAGAATGCCAAGAGTAAGAGTGCTCAGAGTGCAAAGCAGTAATCAAAGCAAAAGGTGGCTATTTGAAGAACCTAGAATATAAGACATATTTTCAGTTGTTTCACACTTTTTTAACTATTTAATTCCACATGTTTTCATTCATAGTTTTGATGTCTTCAATGTGAATCTACAATTTTTAGAGTCATGACAATAAAGAAAACTCTTTGAATGAGAAGGTGTGTCCAAACTTTTGGTCTGTACTGTACACGCACCTCCAATCTTCAAAAGATCTTCTCTACTCCCTTTTTATCTCCTCTTCCCACAAATGCATACAGTATTTCTTCCGTGCCTCCCTTAAACTCTGGAACGCTCTACTCCAATGTGGAGACATGGAGGTCAGTGGGTGCTCTCGTCCGCTGGCCCTGCCACCTATAGAAAGACCGCATGGACCAGGGATCAACCCAACTGAACGCCCAAACTCCTTACCCATGGGCAGAACACTACTCAGACAACACAGGGTGCGGGAATCACAAAAATTAGACTTTATTGAATCCCCAACAGTCAAAGGCATATAACACAAAACCATGCAAACCACATGATGAAACAGGCAACAGAGTCTCTCTCTTCCACTGGCTTACCAGGGATTAAAATATTCATGCCTTCGGAGCATCCAGGGCCACATACTCCAAACCAGCAGCACCCTGCTTTTGGAGGCACCCACTGAGAGAAGCATAGTGACAAGTGAAGGAAGTTTCACGAGCACAGCAAGGGCCATAGCCAGGTAACCAAATCATCCCAACCTGGGTTTCTTCCAGCCGAATCATAGAATCCTCGGCAGTGCTCCTGCATGTTATAATCCAGTTTCTAACCAGCGCCGAATTGCCTAGGCTGGGTAAAGGACTTCCAACCGGGACCTAAACTCCTAGGTTGAAGCCATATAGCAAAAGAACACCCTGGTGACTCAAGCAGTCTATTGTTATATTTCCGGGCACTCATTCCAGGGTATGGCTGTCTCACAGGATTGGTGTAATAAGGTTGTGCTCTAATTAGGTGGCATTCCAATCCGCATAGTTAATTCTCCTGAATAATTCTCCTCTAAGTGAGGTAGATAGAGAGGCTGAGGGAATTTACATTAAATTAGTAATAAACATCCTCAGACAATGGAAGGCTCCGATGAGTCCAGTGGGAAACAATGACTTAACAAACACGAGTTAACACACCACAGGGACCCATGTCTGGCCAAATTAACAACATTATCCTCTGACAGACATTGAACAGGGCTGTGTCTTCACACCCAACATATCAGACTCTCCCCTACCATGAAAACCTTCAAAAGGAACCTGAAGACCCACCTCTTCCGACAAGCCTACTACCTTCAGTAACCCTCAGTCCACCATAGCATCGCACAATCTGCTCTACTCTCACCTACTGTATCCTCAACCCCTTCCCTATAGACTGTGAACCCTCGCGGGCAGGGTCCTCTCTCCTCCTGTAGCAGTGTGTGCCTTAAAATGGTCACGATAATTGTACTTGTCTATGTATGGCCCTTTTCCACATGTAATGCGCCAAGGAATAAATGGCGCTATAGCAATAATAATGTGGGCCTCCACAGACTTAATTTCCATGCCTGCTTGAATTAGGTGCTGTCTAGGTATACTGAGCGAAGTGATCGGCTGCAGCCATTTGCAGTTTTGGTCAGTTGACATCACCACTGTCATAGCATGCTTTTCTTCAAAGGGTAAAGGTTCAGTTCACTCTCCATGCTTGCCTTGTGAAGCCGGACTTGGTGCTATTTTGCCTACAGCCACTCTCCAGGATACATTGCCTGCATAGAAGGAATGCTGGCAGAAACTCTTACCATCCAGTAGCAGCTAAGTTTGCTTGATCCTAAGGAAGCTACAGTTGGGAAAACAAGTATTTGATACACTGCTGATTTTGCAAGTTTGATCACCTACCAACCAGCAAGAAATTTGCTCTCACAGACCTGATATTTTTTCTTTAAGAAGCTCCTATTCTGCACTCATTACCTGTATTAATTGCACCTGTTTGAACTCGTTACCTGTATAAAAGACACCTGTCCAGACAATCAATCACACTCCAACCTCTCCACCATAGCCATGACCAAAGAGCTGTCTAAGGCCACCAGGGACAATATTGTGGACCTGCACAACGCTGGGATGGGCTACAGAACAACAGGCAAGCAGCTTGGTGAGAAGACAACAACTGTTGGCGCAATCTTTTGAAAATGGAAGAAACACAAGATGACTGTCAATCTTACTCGGTCTGGGGCTCCATGCAAGATCTCACCTTGTGGGGTAAGGATGATTCTGATAAAGGTCAAGAATCAGCCCAGACCTACACAGGATGACTTGGTCAATTACCCGAAGAAAGCTGGTACCAAAGTCTCAAAGATTACAGTTAGTAACACACTATGTCATCATGTATTAAAACCCTTCAGGGCACACAAGGACACCAGCACCTGTCCAGGTATGTTTGAAGTCCACCAATGACTATTTGGTTAATCCAGAGGAGGCATGGGAGAAGGTCATGTAGTCAGATGAGACCAAAATACAACTTTTTGTATCGACTCCACTAGCTGTGTTTGGAGGAAGAAGGATGATGAGTACCATCTTATAAAAACTGACCCAACCACGAATGAGGGTGGAAACATCATACTTTGTGGGTGATTTTCTGCAAAGGTGACAGGATAACTGCACCGTATTGAAGGGAGGATGGATGGGTTCATGTATCGTGAGAATTTAACCAACAGCCTCCTTCCCTCAGTAAGAGCATTGAAGATGGGTCCAGCATGACAATGACCCGAAAGACACAACCAGGGCAACTAAGAAGCGGCTCTGCAAGAAGCATTTCAAGGTCCTGGAGTGGTCTAGCCAGTCTCCAGATCTAAACCCAGTAAAAAATCTTTGGAGGAGCTGAAACTCAATGTTGCCCAGTGACAGCCCCGAAACCTGAATGATCTGGAGAAGATCTGTATGGAGGAGTCGCCAAAACCCCTGCTGCAGTGTGTGCAAACCTGGTCAAGAACTACAGGAAACATCCGGCCTCTGTAACTGCAAACAAAGGTTTCTACCAAATATTAAGTTCTGTTTTTCTATTGTATCAAATACTTATTTCTTGCAAATTAATTATTTATAAATCATACAATGGCATTTTCTGGATTTTTTATTCTGTCATAGTTGAAGTTACCTACTATAAAAATTACAGATCTCTCCATTCTTTGTAGGAGGGAAAACTTGTAAATTTGGCAGAGGATCAAATACTTATTTTCCCCACTGTTCGTGAGCTCTTCTATGATATATGGTAGAAATGAGCAAATATTGAATTGGAAGCATAATAAAGGACATTCAATTCTGAGGATAGGTTCTCTGCAAATCGAATTTCACATGAATAGCGCGCGAATAGGTGCATTCGAATTCTGCGTGATCCGCTAATCTCTACAATATAGATCTTGGAACTATAGAGAACAAGATCCGAAACTGCAGCATTTTTTTAAATCTGCAAAATTTCAATTCTTTCAGTGTTTTTGCAGGTTTTTTTGCATCCAAATAAAGCAATGATAAACTACAAAAGTGCTACAAAAAAATGAAGAAAAGAGATTTTAATGCATCTGTTGCGAATAAAACGAACTTTATTAAACATATACTGTACATAAATCATACAAGTATTGCACACAGCCCCAAAAATGCTGCAAAAAACCTCCAAAAAATGCTGGGAAAAAAGTGCCAAAGCCTGCTTTCTGAACGCTGCGTATGAACAAAGCCTTAAATTGCAAAGTTTTTGTTTTACAAGCGTTTTACCTATTTAATAAGATGAGACGACCAGTTTAAAGACTTTTGCTGAAATATTAAACACTTATTGACTGATATGTTTAATTGCATTGGTTTGAAGAAGACCAATACTCAAGATTCTTGGAAGCTGTGATTGGATTTCACGATCGGCCATTCACCTTGAACGCTTCTCGCGTGACGTCTAGTTTCCTTGAAATGACTCTCATTATTGGAATTGTGGTGGAATTAGACTGGAGCGTTACTGACACTGGTCTACTGTAACAGTAGACATTCAATTCTGAGGATAGGTTCTCTGCAAATCGAATTTCACATGAATAGCGCGCGAATAGGTGCATTCGAATTCTGCGTGATCCGCTAATCTCTACAATATAGATCTTGGAACTATAGAGAACAAGATCCGAAACTGCAGCATTTTTTTAAATCTGCAAAATTTCAATTCTTTCAGTGTTTTTGCAGGTTTTTTTGCATCCAAATAAAGCAATGATAAACTACAAAAGTGCTACAAAAAAATGAAGAAAAGAGATTTTAATGCATCTGTTGCGAATAAAACGAACTTTATTAAACATATACTGTACATAAATCATACAAGTATTGCACACAGCCCCAAAAATGCTGCAAAAAACCTCCAAAAAATGCTGGGAAAAAAGTGCCAAAGCCTGCTTTCTGAACGCTGCGTATGAACAAAGCCTTAAATTGCAAAGTTTTTGTTTTACAAGCGTTTTACCTATTTAATAAGATGAGACGACCAGTTTAAAGACTTTTGCTGAAATATTAAACACTTATTGACTGATATGTTTAATTGCATTGGTTTGAAGAAGACCAATACTCAAGATTCTTGGAAGCTGTGATTGGATTTCACGATCGGCCATTCACCTTGAACGCTTCTCGCGTGACGTCTAGTTTCCTTGAAATGACTCTCATTATTGGAATTGTGGTGGAATTAGACTGGAGCGTTACTGACACTGGTCTACTGTAACAGAATACAGCTCTGCGGAGTGGAAATGGGGTCAGTAAGTCATTGGAACGGAGTCAAGAAGTATCAGTTAGTGTGGTCAGATAAGGACAGGACACGAGGGCTCGATGACTGATGTGCGAGAGGTTGGGGCAGTCATGTGACTCGGACGACCGGCTGTACATAATCCAATATATCCGCACTTATAGAAAATAATGTGATCTACAGAGGACGCAGATAATTGATGTAACATGAGGACAATGGAGAACAATGCTCCTTCAAGGACAGAAACGGATCTGGTCAAATTAGGATCTCTGTACGTCATTTGTGATATTATGTTTAATTATTTTATGACATATTCTACCCCATAGATAATTCACCAGAGAGTAAATAATCAGAGCCATTGTGTCATTTAGCTAATACTAGTACATATATTGAAATATAGGCAGCAAAGGACATTCTAAGTGCTATACAATACACTGCCTGTTTATGCTGCACAGACTTGTTTCTGGTCTTTCCTGCTTGGAAAACATGCAAAGAGTATACATGGAGCAGGGGATGAGTAACGAATAGTGAGGAGCGAACCTGTGGATTTTTGTGTTCACCGAATCAGCACAGACTCATAAAACAAATTTGGTTCGGCCACCGAACTTGACCACGGACAACGAAACCCATACAAGTCAATGGGGACTAGACATTCTGGGCTGTAAAATGTCCGTAGTAAGCGCTGGAGGGCTATAAATGTAAATTAAATGGTAGTAAGAACAGGATAGTTAGACATACCGTGTTTTCCGGAGGATCACACTGCAGTCAGACTCTTTTACCGGCCTCATTAAGGTTCATGAATATTCACTGCTTCCTCCGCCCACTCCCAGTGCCAGTGTCTGTGATTGGTTGCAGACTGCTATACACGCCCCTTCACTGTGGACGTGTCTGTGATTGGTTGCAGACTACTATACACGCCCCCCTCACTGTGAATGTGTCTGTGATTGGTTGCAGACTACTATACACGCCCCCCTCACTGTGGACGTGTCTGTGATTGGTTGCAGACTGCTATACACGCCCCTTCACTGTGGACGTGTCTGTGATTGGTTGCAGACTACTATGCACGCCCCCCTCACTGTGAATGTGTCTGTGATTGGTTGCAGTCAGTTAACTATATGGTAGTGTCAAAAGAAATAAATATATAATTTTAAAAAATGACGCAGGTTCCTGCCATTTGTTTATAGCCAGTGCGGGTAAAACAACAGCTATAGGCTGCAGCCCCCACCTGTGAGCTTTACCGTTGCTGGTTATCAAAATAGAGGGGATCATACGGCGTTTTCTTTAAAATTGTTTAAATAAATACTTTTTTAAATTATTTATTTAAACAATTTTAAAGAAAACACCGTAGGATCCCCTCTATTTTGATAACCAGCTACGGTAAAGCTCACAGGTAGGGGCTGCAGCCTATAGGTGTTGTTTTACCCTCACTTGCTACCAAAAAGTCATAGGGTCCCCCCATTTTTGGCAATCAACCACAGTAAAGCAGACAGGTGGGGGCTTGTATTATCAGGATGGGAGGAGCCATAGATATTGGCCACCCCCAGCCTAAAAATACCAGCCCTCAGCTTCCTAGAATTGGCACATCATATTAGATGTGTCAATCCTGGTGCTTTACCTGGCTCATTCCAATTGCCCTGGCATGGTGGCAATCAGGGTACTATAAGGGACTAATAAAAGCTGTGATTTGTCAAAAAATGACAGCTGCCACCAAGCCCTGGCTCAGTACGGGAGCTATCTATGAGACCCCCCATTACTAATCCTGTAAGTGAAAAGAAATAAAACACAAACACCGAAAAAATCATTTATTTCACATAAAATGCACACCCTCTTTCACCCCTTTATTAAACCCCAAAACACCCTTGCAGATCCGACGTAATCCATACAAAGTCCCTTGACGATCCTCAGCTCAGCTACATCTATAGTCTGCAGAGAGGGAAAATATGTCTGGTTTCTACAGGTTCTCGGAATCACTGACAGCTGAGGGGTAGCCTGGCTTTGAGCAGTGATGTCACTCAGTTCACTGGAGGTCACATCTGGTTTTCCATGGTGTGACCTCAGGTGACATGACTGCTGGACTGTGGGACACGGCTCTGCAACCTTTCAACCAACTTTATTAGGGTGACAAATCTAAACAGGAAGTGGATGTACACTAAAAAAGTCTGTGTCCAGTATGGGTTAGAACTTTACAGCTCAAGTTCGCTCTTCCCTACTCATAACGAGTAGTGATGAGCAAGTACTACCATGCTCGGGTGCTCAGTACTCGTAACTAGTGATGAGCGGGTGTGACGCCCTGGGCAAGCCAGGGGTCACAGGTCACAACATCACATGCACCCCACATTCCCAGCAGGTACACCAAGGCTAACCTAAAATCCTTGTTGCCTTCCTCCAGGGGCTGATGTCCACACCAGGGGGTGGGCCAGGCGGTTGGCTCCACCCACCGAGGAGTTCACAGCCCTGGAGGCGGGAAGAACCAGGCAGATAGAGTTTGGAGGAAGAAGTGGAAGGAGTAAACAGTGAAGTTAAGAAAAGTAAGAGAACGTAGAAGGAAGGGAAGTGGTAGAGGAGCTAAAGAGAGAAGCTGAAGTGACAGAAAAGTGAGAGTAGTAAAGCCTGAAGTTGGTCCGGGTGTGTGCCCCGGACTGAGACAGCAAGGTCAGCAGACGGCGGTGATAGTCTGCAGGGGGACTGCTTGGAGGTTGCTGGAAGGACCGCGGACGGGTGGTGACCCGGCGGTACCGGAGCAGTATACGAAGAACAGTCAGCACCAGGGCAGGGGCCTTTCGGATCCCGGCAAGGCTAGGAGTCGCCATAATTTGCCAAATCCGTCAGTGAAGGGGACCTCTGTCCCCTAACAACCAAGTCCCGATTGAAGGCAACAGTCCGACCATTAAGGGGAGACACCGCCACCGCCAAGGCACCAGTTTCCCAGGGCCAGCGCCTGCGGGCAAGAGAGGGGCTCCTCCGGCCCATATCCAAGCCGGGGAGCGGGTAACCAGTGGGAACTCATCGCTACCAAGAGACTTTACATAGGTGCAGGGAAGAGACCGTCACCGCTAACTGCAGGGAACAGCAGCACCGTAACCGTCCGAGGGACCCGTCCAACCAGCCGTTTGTTTACCGAGAACTGTGTCGTGTTTACTGGCTGAGTGAGTACCTCCGTGCCGTGCGGCACAGCGCTGCCCCTGCGCCCCTGCACCTCCACAGGCCCCATACCCGCCTGTCCACCATACCAACCCCATCACTGGGCCCCGGGATCACCAAAACCCCTACCCACGGAGGGGCAAATCAACAACTGGCTGCTCCATACCATCACTCCCGGGCTCCCCAGACAGAGCAGCGGTGGTGTCCACTGAATCACCACAACCGTGGGTGGCGTCACGGACAATAAACTATCCCAAAACCCAATCCCCTTTCACTCACGGGCGAGGAGCACCGCTCGAGTCCCCGGGATCCGGCCCATCGCTCGAGCCACCGAGCAGCAGCGGCAGGCCGCAGCAGCCGCAGCCGGACCCGAGCAGTGGGAGAGCGTGGCGTCCCCTCCTCTGCCCGCGACAACTTGGCGTCACGAACAGGATCTTACCGCTCTGCCGTTGGGTAGAGGTGCGCCTTGTGACCGCCGGAGGTATCCGGCCGGAAAATTTCAGAAGTCGCCATCTTTGGCGCGAAAAGTTCCCGCTCGAGCGTCTTCTCGAGTAGTAGAGGCACGAAGGCCAAAACCCCGCCCCGATAGAGGAGGGGCCGGAAAGAGACTAAGGGGGACGGAAACAAGATGTCTGCACCCGACGGAGCCGCTGGAGGAGCGGTGGTCGCAGCCGCATGTAACTAGCGCTGTAGCGTGCAGGGACGCCAGGACTCTGCTGAAACACGTTCCTGGATCCAGAAGCAAGATGTGCCAGAAGCTCCAGGCCCAAGTCCACTTCATGCTGGCGAAGTGGACGTCGGAGATGAAGGGCCGCAACCGTTTGGGCATCCGAAGTGGAGGTGGTCTCAGAGGAGCGGGTAAGCGACCCACGCCCCTATGTCCCCGAGGGATCGGTCGATACGGCTGAGGGGCCCGGCCTGCTGTCGTCCACCACGCTACCTCCCTCACTGCCCATGCCTGCGGCCAACGCCCCGACTGACCCGTTACCCCTGCCACCGGTAGCGGAGCCCGCAGCATCTGTGGGAGAGGGCCCAGACCTGCGGCCCCCGGGCCTTACCTTTACCACCGCCCTGGCGCCCGTCCCGGCTTCCATCCCAGCCGCGACGGAGTTGATGACGGCCCCGGCAGTCCGCCCAGCCGCAGCGGAGGCGATCCTCGATCAAACGCCAACACCGCCAGTCACGTTGACCGCTCCCAGGCACCGGGCCTCGGCTGAGGCACGGGGGGATGTAGCTGCCAAGCGGCAGAGCAGGCCACGTCACAGCGGGGTCCCTCATTACTGAAGGTGCCGGTCGTAGCCGACACGGAGGGACTCTGGCTGGGTCCGTTCCCCGCACAGGCCGAACAGGAGCAAGCAGAAAGTGCTCCAGACTGGGGGCGGCGGCAACAGCAGCTGCGCAGGGAGATCGATGCCCGAGAGGGGTGTAGAGCGGATGTGCATGCCCGCATGAATGTGGAGAAAGATTACCCGCAGCGAGCTACCATCGGGGTCCACAGCGGTGCACCATGTGAAGGTGGCACTAGAGCCCCGCGATTGAGGATGGACTGCTAAGCCGGCGGTCCTCCGCCTAAAAGTTGTCCCCATTGGGACCACCAGTGAACATGTGTTTAAAAGTGTTGAAAGTTTTTGAAATGATGACAAATGGAAAAATGATTACCGAACAGTAACCTGATTGTCTGCAACCGTGATTTGAAAAACCGGCCGTTGCCGGCACCGTTGTCCCCGTGGGGACCGTTTGAAAAGTTTTGCATAGAAACTTCTATGGACAAGCCCGTGAACTTGCAGGGCAACCACAGACGCCAGTGGCTTGTAAATAAGTTGTTTTACCGTTACCGTTTCTGCATTACCACCTCCGGAGAGGCAGGTTGGAGGGAGGGCCCACAGCAGAGCAGGCTGGGGCCCAGCCACCACAGGAACCGGTGGCTACCCTCTGGAGGGGAAGGACAGATCCCGCTTGGGTAACTGGTTCAGGACTGGGGTCAAGGGGTGCTGCCTGGGTTTTAGGGGCAGCATCAGGGCCAGGTTACTTGAGTGGGAGAGAGCGGAGACCGTAACCGTTAACCGTTTTAATGTTTGCAACGTTTAAGAAATGAACCTCCCTATGTGGGATGATGCCATAAATTGTATATATGTTACCGTTTTTTTTATCTTTACAGAAAAACAAAAGGAAAATAAAACCGGTGTTGGACGGGCAGCCCGAGGACGGTCTGCGTTTTGCTAAGGGGGAATGTGACGCCCTGGGCAAGCCAGGGGTCACAGGTCACAACATCACATGCACCCCACATTCCCAGCAGGTACACCAAGGCTAACCTAAAATCCTTGTTGCCTTCCTCCAGGGGCTGATGTCCACACCAGGGGGTGGGCCAGGCGGTTGGCTCCACCCACCGAGGAGTTCACAGCCCTGGAGGCGGGAAGAACCAGGCAGATAGAGCTTGGAGGAAGAAGTGGAAGGAGTAAACAGTGAAGTTAAGAAAAGTAGAAGAACATAGAAGGAAGGGAAGTGGTAGAGGAGCTAAAGAGAGAAGCTGAAGTGACAGAAAAGTGAGAGTAGTAAAGCCTGAAGTTGGTCCGGGTGTGTGCCCCGGACTGAGACAGCAAGGTCAGCAGATGGCGGTGATAGTCTGCAGGGGGACTGCTTGGAGGTTGCTGGAAGGACCGCGGACGGGTGGTGACCCGGCGGTACCGGAGCAGTATACGAAGAACAGTCAGCACCAGGGCAGGGGCCTTTCGGATCCCGGCAAGGCTAGGAGTCGCCATAATTTGCCAAATCCGTCAGTGAAGGGGACCTCTGTCCCCTAACAACCAAGTCCCGATTGAAGGCAACAGTCCGACCGTTAAGGGGAGACACCGCCACCGCCAAGGCACCAGTTTCCCAGGGCCAGCGCCTGCGGGCAAGAGAGGGGCTCCTCCGGCCCATATCCAAGCCGGGGAGCGGGTAACCGGTGGGAACTCATCGCTACCAAGAGACTTTACATAGGTGCAGGGAAGAGACCGTCACCGCTAACTGCAGGGAACATCCGCACCGTAAGCCGTCCGAGGGACCCGTCCAACCAGCCGTTTGTTTACCGAGAACTGTGTCGTGTTTACTGGCTGAGTGAGTACCTCCGTGCCGTGCGGCACAGCGCTGCCCCTGTGCCCCTGCACCTCCACAGGCCCCATACCCGCCTGTCCACCATACCAACCCCATCACTGGGCCCCGGGATCACCAAAACCCCTACCCACGGAGGGGCAAATCAACAACTGGCTGCTCCATACCATCACTCCCGGGCTCCCCAGACAGAGCAGCGGTGGTGTCCACTGAATCACCACAACCGTGGGTGGCGTCACGGACAATAAATTATCCCAAAACCCAATCCCCTTTCACTCACGGGCGAGGAGCGCCGCTCGAGTCCCCGGGATCCGGCCCATCGCTCGAGCCACCGAGCAGCAGCGGCAGGCCGCAGCAGCCGCAGCCGGACCCGAGCAGTGGGAGAGCGCGGCGTCCCCTCCTCCGCCCGCGACACGGGCACTACCATGCTCGGGTGCTCAGTACTCGTAACTAGTGATGAGCGGGCACTACCATGCTCAGGTGTTCAGTACTCGTAACTAGTGATGAGCGGGCACTACCATGCTCAGGTGCTCGGTACTCGTAACTAGTGATGAGCGGGCACTACCATGCTCGGGTGCTCAGTACTGGTAACTAGTGATGAGTGAGCACTACCATGCTCGGGTGCTCAGTACTCGTAACTAGTGATGAGCGAGCACTACCATGCTCAGGTGCTCAGTACTCGTAACTAGTGATGAGTGGGCACTACCATGCTCAGGTGCTCAGTACTCGTAACTAGTGATGAGCGGGCACTACCATGCTCAGGTGCTCAGTACTCGTAACTAGTGATGAGCGGGCACTACCATGCTCAGGTGTTCAGTACTCGTAACTAGTGATGAGCGGGCACTACGATGCTCAGGTGCTCAGTACTCGTAACTAGTGATGAGCGGGCACTACCATGCTCGGGTGCTTGGTACTCGTAACTAGTGATGAGCGGGCACTACCATGCTTAGGTGCTTAGTACTCGTAACTAGTGATGAGCGAGCACTACCATGCTCGGGTGCTCAGTATTGGTAACTAGTGATGAGTGAGCACTACCATGCTCGGGTGCTCAGTACTCGTAACTAGTAATGAGTGAGCACTACCATGCTTGGGTGCTCAGTACTCGTAACTAGTGATGAGCGGGCACTACCATGCTCGGGTGCTCAGTACTGGTAACTAGTGATGAGTGAGCACTACCATGCTCGGGTGCTCAGTACTCGTAACTAGTAATGAGTGAGCACTACCATGCTTGGGTGCTCAGTACTCGTAACTAGTGATGAGCGGGCACTACCATGCTCGGGTGCTCAGTACTGGTAACTAGTGATGAGCGGACACTACCATGCTCGGGTGCTCAGTACTCGTAACTAGTAATGAGTGAGCACTACCATGCTTGGGTGCTCAGTACTCGTAACTAGTGATGAGCGGGCACTACCATGCTCAGGTGTTCAGTACTCGTAACTAGTGATGAGCGGGCACTACCATGCTCAGGTGCTCGGTACTCGTAACTAGTGATGAGTGGGCACTACCATGCTCGGGTGCTCAGTACTCGTAACTAGTGATGAGCGGGCACTACCATGCTCGGGTGCTCAGTACTGGTAACTAGTGATGAGTGAGCACTACCATGCTCGGGTGCTCAGTACTCGTAACTAGTGATGAGCGAGCACTACCATGCTCGGGTGCTCAGTACTCGTAACTAGTGATGAGCGAGCACTACCATGCTCAGGTGCTCAGTACTCGTAACTAGTGATGAGTGGGCACTACCATGCTCAGGTGCTCAGTACTCGTAACTAGTGATGAGCGGGCACTACCATGCTCGGGTGCTCAGTACTCGTAACTAGTGATGAGCGGGCACTACCATGCTCAGGTGCTCAGTACTCGTAACTAGTGATGAGTGGGCACTACCATACTCGGGTGCTCTGTACTCGTAACTAGTGATGAGCGAGCACTACCATGCTCAGGTGCTCAGTACTTGTAACTAGTGATGAGCGGGCACTACCATGCTCAGGTGCTCAGTACTCGTAACTAGTGATGAGCGGGCACTACCATGCTCAGGTGTTCAGTACTCGTAACTAGTGATGAGCGGGCACTACCATGCTCAGGTGCTCAGTACTCGTAACTAGTGATGAGCGGGCACTACCATGCTCAGGTGCTCAGTACTTGTAACTAGTGATGAGCGGGCACTACCATGCTCAGGTGCTCAGTACTTGTAACTAGTGATGAGCGGGCACTACCATGCTCAGGTGTTCAGTACTCGTAACTAGTGATGAGCGGGCACTACCATGCTCAGGTGCTCAGTACTCGTAACTAGTGATGAGCGGGCACTACCATGCTCGGGTGCTCGGTACTCGTAGCTAGTGATGAGCGGGCACTACCATGCTTAGGTGCTCAGTACTCGTAACTAGTGATGAGCGAGCACTACCATGCTCGGGTGCTCAGTATTGGTAACTAGTGATGAGTGAGCACTACCATGCTCGGGTGCTCAGTACTCGTAACTAGTAATGAGTGAGCACTACCATGCTTGGGTGCTCAGTACTCGTAACTAGTGATGAGCGGGCACTACCATGCTCGGGTGCTCAGTACTGGTAACTAGTGATGAGTGAGCACTACCATGCTCGGGTGCTCAGTACTCGTAACTAGTAATGAGTGAGCACTACCATGCTTGGGTGCTCAGTACTCGTAACTAGTGATGAGTGAGCACTACCATGCTCGGGTGCTCAGTACTCGTAACTAGTAATGAGTGAGCACTACCATGCTTGGGTGCTCAGTACCCGTAACTAGTGATGAGCGGGCACTACCATGCTTGGGTGCTCAGTACTCGTAACTAGTGATGAGCGGGCACTACCATGCTCGGGTACTCGTAACTAGTGATGAGCGGGCACTACCATGCTCGGGTGCTCAGTACTGGTAACTAGTGATGAGCGGACACTACCATGCTCGGGTGCTCAGTACTCGTAACTAGTAATGAGTGAGCACTACCATGCTTGGGTGCTCAGTACTCGTAACTAGTGATGAGCGGGCACTACCATGCTCGGGTACTCGTAACTAGTGATGAGCGGGCACTACCATGCTCGGGTGCTCAGTACTGGTAACTAGTGATGAGTGGACACTACCATGCTCGGGTGCTCAGTACTCGTAACTAGTAATGAGTGAGCACTACCATGCTTGGGTGCTCAGTACTCGTAACTAGTGATGAGCGGGCACTACCATGCTCGGGTGCTCAGTACTGGTAACTAGTGATGAGTGAGCACTACCATGCTCGGGTGCTCAGTACTCGTAACTAGTAATGAGTGAGCACTACCATGCTTGGGTGCTCAGTACTCGTAACTAGTGATGAGCGGGCACTACAATGCTCGGGTGCTCAGTACTCGTAACTAGTAATGAGTGAGCACTACCATGCTCAGGTGATCAGTACTCGTAACTAGTGATGAGCGGGCACTACCATGCTCGGGTGCTCAGTACTCGTAACTAGTAATGAGTGAGCACTACCATGCTCGGGTGCTCAGTACTCGTAACTAGTGATGAGCGGGCACTACCATGCTCAGGTGTTCAGTACTCGTAACTAGTGATGAGCGGGCACTACCATGCTTAGGTGCTCGGTACTCGTAACTAGTGATGAGCGGGCACTACCATGCTTAGGTGCTCAGTACTCGTAACTAGTGATGAGCGGGCACTACCATGCTCGGGTGCTCAGTACTCGTAACTAGTGATGAGTGAGCACTACCATGCTCGGGTGCTCGGTACTCGTAACTAGTGATGAGTGAGCACTACCATGCTTGGGTGCTCAGTACTCGTAACTAGTGATGAGTGAGCACTACCATGCTTGGGTGCTCAGTACTCGTAACTAGTGATGAGTGAGCACTACCATGCTCAGGTGTTCAGTACTCGTAACTAGTGATGAGCGGGCACTACCATGCTCAGGTGCTCTGTACTCGTAACTAGTGATGAGCGGGCACTACCATGCTCAGGTGTTCAGTACTCGTAACTAGTGATGAGCGGGCACTACCATGCTCAGGTGCTCTGTACTCGTAACTAGTGATGAGCGAGCACTACCATGCTCGGGTGCTCAGTACTCGTAACTAGTGATGAGCGAGCACTACCATGCTCAGGTGCTCAGTACTCGTAACTAGTGATGAGCGGGCACTACTGTGGCACCCCAGGGTTGCCACAGTAACAACACAAAGGGTTAACTCCCCACACACAACACCAAGACCTCCTGGCCAGAAGGGGGAGACCAAGCTGCTTCCCTGTATATTCTGGTGGAGGGAGGAAATGGTCAGGAGTAGTTTCAGTTTGGAAGTTCAGTGCAGAGCACTGAGGAGACAGGATCTGCAGGTTGGAAGCTGGCTTTAGCTCACCTCAGGATCCACTGACCAATTCCAGGCCTAGCTGAGGGTCTGAGGAAAGGAGAAAGCGTACACAAAGGAACATTCCTGGGAGGCAGAGCATTGCAGAGCTCATCCCCAGTGGAGCACACAGAACGGATGCTGGATCCGAGACTGCAGGTTACATACTGCACAGTTACCACCAGAGAAGTGAAGATTCCAGATCTTTCACCTGTACCACAGACACAAGCAACAAGCGCAGAGTTCAGGAACATACAAGTAAGGACTCGAGTTGCCTGTCAGGTCGGTACCTAGGAGCAGAGCAGAGCAGAGCCGGCTGCATAGTTCACTCAGCAGCGGGGCCACAGACACACAGTGCAGGCAAGGAAGCCAAAACGGCCCGGCTGGGTAGGAGAAACCCTGAACCCCTCACAGACTCCGTGGACAGTACTCTGCTGAATACCATCATCAGTAAAGGACAAAGAAACTGCAAAACCGTGAGTCTGCCTGTTTATTGTGCTCGTGTCCTGCACTCCCCCCATAAACTAACACCCTGCCCCGGGGAAAAGGCTCTACCCGTGGGGAGCCGTCCCATCTCAAGCTGCCTTCCATTACCCCGGAGGTTCTGCAGCAGCGGTGGTCATCTCTGATCACATTCCACGGGTGGCGTCACGAACATAACCCCCCTTTTTATTGTGGAACCAGGGAGCACGGACCGGGTCACGACACCGTGATCCCCTTTCCAGAAGCAACCCCTTGGCCCGGTTCTGGGTATCCCCTTAACCCCTGGCGACACAACTTTGGCGTCACGAACAGGATGCGGACTGGACCCGGCTGCAACCCGGGTGACGTGTGCCTGTAAAGACTTATTGCATCGCATAAAAGACTTGCAGTGTGAATTGTTGCAACAAAGAACGGACTTTAAACTTTGCAAAGATACCTGGAAAAATCCAAAAACATCATTGGTAAAATTTTCCAGGCGCCATCTTTAATCGCGCCATTAGCTGCTACGCGCGGGAAAACATCGCGCCTAAACTAAGACTCCGCCTACCGCTTGGAGAGGAGGTGCGCTCGGTGCTGCGACCCGAACGAAAACGCAGAAAAGTGTCCCAGGCTTGCTGTCAAGAAGACTGGTGAAATTAACTAAGGGGGCGCAAAGATGTCGCAGCAGGGAGACGCTGTTGTACCCGGCGGTGCAGCGGCACCTATCATGCCGTTCCTGATGCCGTACACCCCGGGTGCAGTGTGGCTGCCGCAGTACTCAGGTGAGCCCAACACACTTAATGACTTTATCGGAAAGCTAAAAATCTACTACAGCATGTACCCCCTGACAGAAGCTCAGCGTGTTGGTATGCTTATGGGACAGTTAACCGGCATTGCCCAGCGGGAGGCTACATCCTGGCCGGACGATGCAAAGGACACTGTAGAGCATATAATAGCTGGACTAAAAGCAGCTTTTGAATCCACTGCTGGCAGCCGGGCTAAAATGAGGTTCTTTGGATGCAAGCAAAAACCTAGAGAGAGCGCAAGAGACTTTGCCTTAAACTTGCAGGAGGCGCTCAGAGCACTTAAATTAGCAGAACCTGCCTTAGCCCCTGGAGCAGATAAGCTGCTGATAGACCAATTCCTGGATGGACTCTCATCCCCTTCCCACCGGGGACAACTGAGCATGATGGTGATCCAGGATCCAGGACTAACATTTGCCCAGCTAAAGGATAGAGCCATCCGCCTCCAGCAGGTGGAGGAGCCGCAGGATATAGACTCTGTTCAACACCTTACAGTGGCACCCCAGCAGCCAGTAGTGCCGGTGACATCGGCCATGTCAGCGGCTGCTGCTAACCACCTGGAGCCGATCACTAATGAGGCTCTCCATCAAAGGCTTGAAGCCCTTACAGACACTGTTGCTTCCATGGCTAGAATCGTCCAGGAGCTGCGTGGATCCAAGTCTGCACCCAAGATTGAGCTGGCGACCAGCAAGGAGGATGTCCCATGGATGAGGCCTAGGAGATACCAAGCGACGAGAGGACGACCCAGCGACCGCTACCAGCCGGATGGACAGCCCATTTGCCGCCATTGCAATGAGCCAGGTCACTTTGCCCGTGAATGTGCTTTAAATGGGGATCCCCTGGGGAGGCGGGCCGCTCCTCAGGAATGAACTCTCAAGGCCCTTCACCCTGGCACGACAAGTATGTGGGGGGACGTCCAGTCATCCCCATCGTGCTGGATGGCATTCCGCTCAACGCCTTGCTGGACACTGGTTCCCAAATATCATCAATTCCGCATGTCCTTTATAAGAGGTACTGGGCTGATTCAGACGTTAGCAGTGGTCCATCTAATGTTGCATTGAATATATGGGCTAGCAATGGTGAATTAGTACCA
The DNA here is from genome assembly GCF_048569485.1 of Anomaloglossus baeobatrachus. Classification (NCBI taxonomy): domain Eukaryota; kingdom Metazoa; phylum Chordata; class Amphibia; order Anura; family Aromobatidae; genus Anomaloglossus; species Anomaloglossus baeobatrachus. Next base: position 39,192,417 of record NC_134358.1, read on the forward strand.
CAGGTTGGTTTCAGAGAAATGACCATTAAGATTGGAGAGTAGAATTGCAGAATCAGGGTATTGTCATTGTTGATGTTGACCGACGAGAACGTGAACCAACTATGCTGCTAGGAATGAATGTAATTGAAAATTGTTTTGCAGAGGTAATTACTGTCTTGCAGCAGATCGTCGAGACTGCCAAACCTGGGCAACAGAGACTCCTGCAGAAGGAAATTAAAGCCTTGATGCTGAAGCAGCAGGTAGAAATGTCAGGAGGTGAAATTGGCAGTGCAAGGGTAAGTGACCCAATACCTATTGTAATTCCTCCCAAAACAGAAATGCTGGTCTGGTGTAGAGCCGCAATAGGCATCAGAGGGCGAGACTATCAGGCCCTGCTAGAACCCGTGTACTCAGATAGTAGGCCCACTGTACTGACGGCCAGAGGAATAGTTGAGGTACACAGGGGGAGAGTGCCAATACGCCTTCTAAATTGTGGGGAAGATGAGGTCACCCTACCTAAGTATGCTACCATGGCTAAGCTATATACGGTTGATAACAACGCCATCACCACCGTTGAGCCCTTGAAGCCGTCAAATCAGGCGGAGGACAATGGCTCAGAGGGAAAGCTGGAGGATTGGTGCCAAAAGCTACATGTAGGTACCGATTCTACACCCTCCCATCAAAAGCATGGAGTATACAGGGTAGTGAAAGAATATGAACAAATATTCAGCAAACACCCATTAGACTTTGGGCAGATCAAAGGGGTAGAGCACACTATACCCACAGGTAACCATCCACCCATAAAGGAGAGGTATAGACCAGTACCACCGGCTCACTACCAATGCGCCAAAGACATGCTCAAAGAAATGAAAGAAGCAGGGGTAATAAGAGACAGTTGTAGCCCCTGGGCAGCCCCACTAGTGCTAGTTAGAAAAAAAGATGGGACCATGAGGATGTGTGTAGACTACAGACGGATCAACCGCATTACACACAAGGATGCATACCCATTACCTAGGATAGAGGAGTCATTGGCTGCATTAAAATCCGCTGCTTACTTTTCCACCCTAGATCTAACTAGTGGGTATTGGCAAGTTCCTGTGGCAGAGGCTGACAAGGAGAAGACAGCGTTCACCACGCCGATGGGCCTCTGTGAGTTCAATTGTATGCCGTTTGGACTCTGCAACGCACCTGGAACGTTCCAGCGACTGATGGAGTGCTGCCTAGGACATAAGAACTTTGAAACTGTCCTCCTGTACCTGGATGACATCATAGTCTACTCCAAGACCTATGAACAGCATCTACAAGACCTGGCAGAAGTGTTTGAAGCCTTATCCGGATACGGCATGAAAATCAAGCCATCCAAGTGTCACCTTCTAAAGCCAAGGGTACAGTACCTGGGACATGTCGTGAGCTCAGAAGGGGTAGCACCAGATCCTGAAAAGGTTACCGTGATCAGAGATTGGCCAAGACCCACCAGCGTGAAAGAGGTGAGGCAATTCCTGGGACTGGTAGGCTACTATAGAAGATTTATAAAAGGGTTCACAAAGCTAGCAGCTCCCCTACAAGACATCCTGGTAGGACAGTCAAAGAAGTCTGCAGCCCGAAATCCTCCTTTCCAGTGGAGTGATGAGAGAGAAGAGTCCTTTAAGAAGTTGAAGTGGGCACTGACAGGAGAAGAGATCCTGGCATATCCAGATTACCATCAACCCTTCATTTTGTACACAGATGCCAGCAACGTAGGACTGGGAGCAGTATTGTCTCAGAAGCAGGAAGGCAAGGAGAAAGTTATTGCCTTTGCAAGCAGGAAGCTCCGGCCTACAGAAAGAAACCCAGAGAATTACAGCTCCTTCAAGTTAGAACTACTGGCAGTAGTTTGGGCTGTAACAGAGCGTTTCAAACACTACCTGGCAGCTGCAGAATTTACCATCTTTACTGACAACAATCCGTTGACCCACCTGGACTCTGCAAAACTAGGTGCGCTGGAACAGCGATGGATAGCCCGACTGTCAAACTACAACTTTGTCATCAAGTACAGGGCAGGCCACAAGAATGGGAATGCAGATGCCTTATCCCGGATGCCACACTCGGGGGACGTGGAAGAGGAAACGGAGGGACTGGAAGAAATTGAGCTGCCGGCCTTTCACCGTCCTAAGGTGGGACAGTATCAACCGAGTGTCTACCAAAAACAACAGCAGGCAACTCTCAACCCATTAGCACACCATGGATGGGCTGACACACAAGACAGCGATCCAGCTGTGAAGCTAGTGAAAGAACTGCTTACACAACAAGGTGCATACCCTAATCAGAATGCCCCAGCTGAGACACAACATCTCTGGAAAGAGAGAGGTAAATTGTTCCTGTACCAAGGGAAGCTCTGTAGAAGGCACACCAATCCCAAAACACATGAGTTGGTCTGGCAGATCATCGTGCCCAAGAGAGACGTCAAGATGGTTCTGGAAGCTTACCACGACGGTGCTGGACATTTTGGTTGGAAAAAGTTGGAAGTGCTCTTAAGAGAAAGATTCTACTGGGTTGGCATGAGAAAATCAATTGAAGATTGGTGTAGAAAATGCGGACCGTGCAACCTCAGAAGAAAGGATCAACAGAACCAGAGAGCTCCACTCCAGTCCATAGTAACCAAGCAACCACTCGAGCTAGTCGCATTAGACCACGTCAAGTTGTCACCAAGCCAGTCCGGCTATGTCTATGCCTTAACCATCGTGGACCATTACTCACGCTTCTTAGTGGTGGTACCCGTGAAAGACCTTACAGCTAGAACAGCAGCTAAAGCATTCCAGACGTACTTTTGCAGACCCCATGGTTACCCAGAACAAGTCCTTGCAGATCAAGGTCCAGCTTTCGAATCACAGATCTTCCAAGAATTCTGCAACATGTATGGCTGTAAAAAGATCCGCACAACAGCATACCATCCCCAAACAAATGGCTTATGTGAGAAGATGAACCATATTGTGATTGACCTGTTGAAGACCTTACCAGAGTCAGAAAGAAATCAATGGCCAGAGAAGTTGCCAGACCTAGTGGACTTGTACAATCATGTCCCGGTGAGTTCTACAAACTGCACCCCCGCTTACCTCATGCGTGCAAGGCCCGGTAAACTGCCAATTGATTTTGATATGGGAATTCTGAAGCCAGATGCGGAAGTTCAAGAATCCAATTGGGATACCCTACGTCAGCAGCAGTATCGCCAAGTACAAGAGTGCGTAGAGAAAAGTCTCCAACAAGCTAGGGGAAGACAGGAGAGAACCTTCAACCAGCATGCTCTAGCAACCCCATTGCAACCTGGTGACCAAGTTCTCAAGAGGAAACGGCGCACAAACAAATTGGATAATCAGTGGGAAACCACCCCATATACAGTCTTACCATCCAGTATGGATAATCCCAAAGTGTGTCTCATCAGTAAGGATGAAGGAAGGACATCAGCTGTCGTGTCAAGAGATCAACTCAAACCGTGTCCTGAAACCCTGAAGACACCAGAAGTCACTTTACCCATACAGGTACAACCTGTCAAGAAGGAAGAAGATGTATTCCATACAGTCTTAGGAGATTTCCCAGAAACATGGCCAAATTACTATGGAGCAGTAGTAGTCCCAATGATCGCCTTCCCTCAAGTGGTGGAACCACAATCAGAACCCATACCACAAGAAGTCTCAAGACAAGAAGAACTGGAAGTTGAAACCGTAGAGGAAGAACAGATTCCTGGTCCCAGTGAGCTTGCCAGTCCTACAGTCAGCTCCCCATCCTCACAAGTACCAGAAACACCAAATAGGTACACTTCCACCCACACCATTATGCTAAGTACACCCAGTACACCAGCAGTACGCAGGTCACAGCGTAGTACTCAGGGTCAGATACCAGCAAGATATAAAGACTAATGTGGAATTGCATATAAAATGTACATATGTTATAATGTTTATATGAAAAACCGTAACAGTTTAGTGTACAGAAAAGGTGAGAGAAGAGTGGTGTAAGGTGGCAGCACGGAGAGTTACAACTTGATCACATTGTTGGTGGCCCGAGGGCCGTGAGGTCTACTGCACTTACGACCAGAGTAGAGACACCTTTAAGAAGTGTTTGTTGATTGAAATGTTTATTTAATTGCAACGTTAAGACCAAAAGCCCAGTACCTACAGAGACTATACTGTATGAACACTTACATATTTCTGAACATTTTGGACTCTTTTTGAGCTTTAAGGTTTTTGTATTTTTTTCCTTTTGAGACTCTGTATATATACAATTGTTGTGATAACTTGTTTGTTTGTTTCACAGTCCCGGAGTACTGTTCTTCACTAAGGGGGAATGTGGCACCCCAGGGTTGCCACAGTAACAACACAAAGGGTTAACTCCCCACACACAACACCAAGACCTCCTGGCCAGAAGGGGGAGACCAAGCTGCTTCCCTGTATATTCTGGTGGAGGGAGGAAATGGTCAGGAGTAGTTTCAGTTTGGAGGTTCAGTGCAGAGCACTGAGGAGACAGGATCTGCAGGTTGGAAGCTGGCTTTAGCTCACCTCAGGATCCACTGACCAATTCCAGGCCTAGCTGAGGGTCTGAGGAAAGGAGACAGACTACACAAAGGAACATTCCTGGGAGGCAGAGCATTGCAGAGCTCATCCCCAGTGGAGCACACAGAACGGATGCTGGATCCGAGACTGCAGGTTACATACTGCACAGTTACCACCAGAGAAGTGAAGATTCCAGATCTTTCACCTGTACCACAGACACAAGCAACAAGCGCAGAGTTCAGGAACATACAAGTAAGGACTCGAGTTGCCTGTCAGGTCGGTACCTAGGAGCAGAGCAGAGCAGAGCCAGCTGCATAGTTCACTCAGCAGCGGGGCCACAGACACACAGTGCAGGCAAGGAAGCCAAAACGGCCCGGCTGGGTAGGAGAAACCCTGAACCCCTCACAGACTCCGTGGACAGTACTCTGCTGAATACCATCATCAGTAAAGGACAAAGAAACTGCAAAACCGTGAGTCTGCCTGTTTATTGTGCTCGTGTCCTGCACTCCCCCCATAAACTAACACCCTGCCCCGGGGAAAAGGCTCTACCCGTGGGGAGCCGTCCCATCTCAAGCTGCCTTCCATCACCCCGGAGGTTCTGCAGCAGCGGTGGTCATCTCTGATCACATTCCACGGGTGGCGTCACGAACATAACCCCCCTTTTTATTGTGGAACCAGGGAGCACGGACCGGGTCACGACACCGTGATCCCCTTTCCAGAAGCAACCCCTTGGCCCGGTTCTGGGTATCCCCTTAACCCCTGGCGACACACTACCATGCTCAGGTGCTCAGTACTGGTAACTAGTGATGAGCGGGCACTACCATGCTCGGGTGCTCAGTACTCGTAACTAGTGATGAGCGGGCACTACCATGCTTAGGTGCTCGGTACTCGTAACTAGTGATGAGCGGGCACTACCATGCTTAGGTGCTCGGTACTCGTAACTAGTGATGAGCGGGCACTACCATGCTTAGGTGCTCGGTACTCGTAACTAGTGATGAGTGAGCACTACCATGCTCGGGTGCTCAGTACTCGTAACTAGTGATGAGCGAGCACTACCATGCTTAGGTGCTCGGTACTCGTAACTAGTGATGAGCGGGCACTACCATGCGCGGGTGCTCAGTACTCGTAACTAGTGATGAGCGGGCACTACCATGCTTAGGTGCTCGGTACTCGTAACTAGTGATGAGCGGGCACTACCATGCTCGGGTGCTCAGTACTCGTAACTAGTGATGAGCGAGTACTACCATGCTTAGGTGCTCGGTACTCGTAACTAGTGATGAGTGAGCACTACCATGCTCGGGTGCTCAGTACTCGTAACTAGTGATGAGCGGGCACTACCATGCTCGGGTGCTCAGTACTTGTAACTAGTGATGAGCGGGCACTACCATGCTTAGGTGCTCGGTACTCGTAACTAGTGATGAGCGAGCACTACCATGCTTAGGTGCTCGGTACTCGTAACTAGTGATGAGTGAGCACTACCATGCTCGGGTGCTCAGTACTCGTAACTAGTGATGAGCGAGCACTACCATGCTTAGGTGCTCGGTACTCGTAACTAGTGATGAGCGGGCACTACCATGCTCGGGTGCTCAGTACTCGTAACTAGTGATGAGCGGGCACTACCATGCTCGGGTGCTCAGTACTCGTAACTAGTGATGAGCAGGCACTACCATGCTCGGGTGCTCAGTACTCGTAACTAGTGATGAGCAGGCACTACCATGCTTAGGTGCTCAGTACTCGTAACTAGTGATGAGCAGGCACTACCATGCTTAGGTGCTCAGTACTCGTAACTAGTGATGAGCTGGCACTACCATGCTTAGGTGCTCGGTACTTGTAACTAGTGATGAGCGGGCACTACCATGCTCGGGTGCTCAGTACTCGTAACTAGTGATGAGTGAATGTAGCCACCTGAGCCACTCAGGGCACTACAAGGAACTGCATCCTTTTGGGCATGCAGGACCTACCCCCTGGGACCTGGAGTACCAGTGCCGATACCACCAAAGCACAACCAAAATCCTAGTTCTCCACTCCCACACCGGGCATAGAGGGTTAACCATGAAAGGGGATGGTCGCCTAGAGATAGGAACGAGTCCCGGGATTAGCCAGCCTGGTGGGAGGGGACAGAGAGTCGGTGGCACACAGTGAGGTGTGTGGACGTGCCTGAGCTGTGTCTGTGCAACAGTGACCCGGGGGGGCACGAGAGAGAGGTCACCAGGGCAGGTACGGATAGATACCGCTGGGACCGGAGCACGTACGGGGCACATGGCCCTAGATCCGGCGTCAGTTTTGCACGCCTTGATAATCATCTGCACGGTGAGGACACCTTCATGGACTTCACTGAACCAAATAATCCGGGGGTTTCAGCAGTACATTAGGATCGGGCTTCGGACACTTACCTCCCCACAGGGTCCGCACTGCCCGCCATACAGAGTAGGAGACTGTAACCCCCAAAAAGGATAGTCAGAACGTGGGTCTCACATGACATAATAATGTTATGTGAGCTTCGGCACTGGCAGGTACTGACAGAAGAGGGTCCCTGTGCAAGTACAGTATATGGGGTCCTTTGAAGCCCAAGAGTTCATCATAATACACAATTCAACCTGCTTTGGAGGTAAGAATGGCCCCCTGCCTCCTGGGCCCCTGCACCAATGATTTGTCCACCCTTGAGCCCTGGGAATACGAGTGCCGACACCGCTGGAACGGAGACAACACTCGTGGTGAGTATAACTGTTATTTTAAAGGGGGCAAACATGTTAACTGAGAAGGGATGTCCGAGAACTGGACAACCTATTTAAGAATGACATATTGATATTCCCCAATGCAAAATTTGTAGCAAGACCCTCCAGCTACCATGCACCATATGTTGCCTCCTTCTATCGCAAAAGTGCATCCAGGTCTTTCTGTTTTGAGATCTTAGTAGTTAAAAGGGGGTTAGAAAAACTTAACGGTCTTCTTCCAAAATCAGAGGCACTCCTCTGTAAAAATGATGTGTGATATTACAGCTCTGCACCATTCACTTCAATGAAACTGAGCTGCAATACCAAACTGGACCCGTAGGCAGGTGCAGCGCTGATTTTTAAAGAATGTAGTTTTGTAGTGAAATTTGCTAGCTTCATCTAATTTTTCCCAAAAATTCACAATGAATCAATTCCCTGCAAATCTCAAGAAAGACAAAGCCTCCAATTACCTGAAAGGAAATATGTAACACTGACATCTCCTAGGACTGGGCACATTTTACAACCTTAACAATGTCCAATTGACCTTAACATTTACGACTATGGGTAAACAGATTATAGTGGTTATTCACTGTTTTATTTATTCAGTGATTTATGACTTTCCCTCCCTGTCACTATGGCTTAGGGGTGCTTCACACATAGCGAGATCGCTACCGAAATCGCTGCTACGTCACGGTTTTGGTGACGCAATAGTGACCTCATTAGCGATCTCGCTGTGTGTGACACTGAGCAGCGATCTGGCCCCTGCTGCGAGATCGCTGCTCGTTACACACAGCCCTGGTTCGTTTTCTTCAAAGGCGCTCTCCCGCTGAGACGCACAGATCGCTGTGTGTGACAGCGATAGAGCGACGAAATGATGCGAGCAGAGAGCAGGAGCCGGCATCTGACAGCCTGCGGTAAGCTGTAACCAGGGTAAACATCGGGTAACCAAGGTGGTTACCCGATATTTACCTTAGTTACCAGCCTCCGCAGCTCTCACGCTGCCTGTGCTGCCGGCTCCGGCTCTCTGCACATGTAGCTGCAGTACACATCGGGTTAATTAACCCGATGTGTACTGTAGCTAGGAGAGCAAGGAGCCAGCGCTAAGCAGTGTGCGCGGCTCCCTGCTCCCTGCACATGTAGCTGCAGTACACATCGGGTTAATTAACCCGATGTGTACTGTAGCTAGGAGAGCAAGGAGCCAGCGCTAAGCAGTGTGCGCGGCTCCCTGCTCTCTGCACTGTGACATGTAGCTGCAGTACACATCGGGTTAATTAACCCGATGTGTACTCTAGCTAGGAGAGCAGGGAGCCAGCGCTAAGCGATGTGCGTGACTCCCTGCTCTCTGCACATGTAGCACAGCGACGTTATGATCGCTGCTGCGTCGCTGTGTTTGACAGCTAAGCAGCGATCATAACAGCGACATACAAGGTCGCTGTTTCGTCACAGAAAATGGTGACGTAACAGCGACGTCGCTGTCGCTATGTGTGAACCCAGCCTTAGCTGTGACATTTTCTCACTATACCGATTCACCATAAACTGGCTGCTGAATTCCCTGCCTCTGCTTTTATACAGGATATGATAGTTTCTCCTGATTTCTCCACTATACCATGTGATAGCCACTATGAGGACCTGAAGTCAACTGAGCTTTCTCTAGCTCTAGTTTCCTCTCCTTTATTAAAAAAAATGGTAGTGGGCGTTTTTTTTTTGTTTGTCTATTCACCAAAATTGAATTGCTAATTGTTCAATTTTCTAAAATTTGAAATTATTTCAACAAGCAATGAATTGATTAACTCATCTCCAGAAGACAGACAATCCCATAAAACTGTAATGATTTAGATTAGACAACTTGAGAGTTCTATCAGAAATACCATAAAATTCTGGGGTAATGAGTACAAGTCCAACCCATGGAACCTCGGCATAGTGTCATGTGATATTCGGCTCTGTACACACTTGGTGGCATGGTGACGTCGGACTCTGTTCACACCGCAGAGTCTGACAAGCAACCTGAGGCTTCTGAATTATTCAGCCAGAGCCGGGCATTGGCTGATTCAGGTTCACTGGTCTTCAGCCCTGCAGGAGTTAATTCCTGCAGACTGGTGAGCAGGAGCTAGGAGGCCAGGTTGCTAATTGCCAAGTACAGACGTCTCCCCCCTATTTAAGGTACTAGTTTCTTCCAGTATGTGCCATTAATAGCTTCAGCATAAGCTCCAGCTATCCCAGTCTTATTGGTGATCCTGTTTATGGTGATCTGTAGTTGCGATTTTGAGTGGTGTGGAAGTTCCCCTGTTGTGCATTTACGTCTTTCCCTTTTTTTTATTCCCCTGTACACGTATAGTCTCTCCTTTGCATGTGAGTGCAGTGTGTATGAGTTATCATTTTCCATTGTCCTTATCGTTTCTGTGGGGTTTTGTCATTGTGTTTTCTGGCCCGCCCAAGGGTGGGTGAGAGGGGAAGTAAGATAAGGCCTCAGACAGGAGTCAGGGCCATACTGGGGGCTCAGACTTGGCTACCATAAAGCCTACTTCCGAGATAAGAGACGGTGTAACGCCTTAAGTCTGAGGACCAGCCTAGGGCCCCTGTTCTGTCATTACATACCCCATGATACATAGAGTTTATATATTCTGTATGTGTCTGAGTTCCACTTAGTATTTTCTGTCACAGACCCCAAAATACTACACTATGTTAAAAGTAGAGATGAGCAAACCTGTAAAGGTTTGGTTTGGTTCGTGTTCGCCGACTTTCCCAGTGTTTACCGAACAGCTCAACGAACATATCTGTACACCATTGAATTCAATGGGAGGCAAATGTTAGTAAGTATGTGTTTGTACACACAGTGACACACAGAGTGGGGGGAGTCTGACTGCAACCAATCATAGACGCCGGGTCTTCCAGTGGGTGGGGAAGCAGTGAATATGCATGAGTGTTAATGAGTTGGCCCAGAAGTAGTGTTACAGCCACACGGAGACTGGTATGTATGTCCTGATTTAACCATTTTGCTTCTTTTTTTTACAGTGATTTTACTGACCAATCACAGTCATGCTAGTATTCAATATGGCGGTGATGGGGTCGGAAGTGGAAGGTTTGTGCTATAGTGTAAAAGCAAATAGTTACCAAACAAAGCTGAACTTTGACGATTTTTGAGAAAAGAGATCTTGAATCCGGTACCGACCTGAACGAGCCACGGCTCTTGCCGAATTTGAGATTGGTGAACCTTTTTTGGACAAGTTCGATCATTTCTAGTGCAAAAGGATTCTCTGCTTTGATTAATTTTGATAGATTTTGCCTCTGCTAGGAACCTCAGCCATCAGCTGTAATCTGTGAGAATGCCTGGCTTTAAGTGTTTAGTGTAGTGCCTGGTCTTGGCGCGGTGCCCCTGCACAACCCCACTCTCATGCCTTGGCAGGGGTGCCATTCTTCTCACCTGACCAGCGGGTCCGTGCGGCCCATTCCTGCCTTGGGGCCTGACGAAGCTTCCATGTATTTCCAGGTCACACGCAGGCCATCTGAGAGTGCCTGAAGGGTGCGCGCGTGGCCACGCTCCCTTTCTTAAAGGGCCAGATTCCTATTACCCGGAAGTGGCCTTTGAGGTCAGCTTCCACCCTAAAGGTATTTAACACTAGAATTACTGGACTCGTTACACCTATATAAAAATACATAGTGCAAAGTAGTCAAAATGACTACCTCAGTAGTTCTAGTGTTAAGACTCTCCTTCCTTAAGGAAGGTGCCCAAGCAATGTTGTCTATCCATAGTGTGTTGTGAGTTCTCAGGTCCTGTACCCGTTGCTGTGTCTAGTCCTGTGTCTTGTGTAGAGTACCAGTTACCTGTACATGTGTCTTTTCCTAGAGTCTGCTACCACTACCTCCGCACTGCCACGTCTGAGCAACCACCACCTCCGTGCTGTCACATCTTAGCTAACACCACCTCCGTGCTGCCACGTCTGAGCCACCACCACCTCAGTGCTGCCATGTCTGAGCCACCACCACCTCTGTGCTGCCACGTCTGAGCTACCACCACCTCAGTGCTGCCACTTCTGAGCTACCACCACCTTTGAGCCACCACATCCATACTGGACTTCTGAGTCTCCCCTGTCCATAAGAGCTGATACCACTGGTCCTGGCTGTTGTGCATTTAGGCCCCCTGGGGCTACGCTCAACAATCCCTGTATAGGGGTTAGCTCCAGGTTAGCTCTTCTTGGGGAGTCTTGTGTACAGTCCAGTGGGTCCACTCCCGAACATTCTGTAACATTTAGTTTTTCCACAGCACCTCCACTGGCTAAATAAAGTATTACACTTTATTCATTCAAATTAATGAGACAAGTCCTCCAGACCTAAAGACACTCTTTTAATCTCTCTCTAACCAAAATATAAGGATCCTAAACCCAAGATCACCCTCCATAAACGTCCTAGTAGGAATACCCTAATCTTAGAATTAATTTTCTAAACTGGACAACTCTGATATTGGTTTTTAAACAAATAAACCATAAAATGTATGAGCATGCTTGAAAATTGATGTGTGACCTACACTCGGGACATGGACGGATGAACACGACTCCATTGACTACATTATCAACACCGTTATATAAATAACATATAATACAATGAATAAATATAATAAAGGTGTTATCAGCTCCTAGTAAATCGTAGATTGGAAGAAAAACGACTTGGCAAAGTATGGAGGCACGATACATAAGAAATCCAGATATGAGTCGGATTCCACCTTGACATAATAAGACCTATGAATTCTTGGAATCGTTGTATTCTGGAGAACACAATTCTATCAAAAAGAACAAAGAGTAGGAAACACGATTGTTTGTCAGGCTTTGCTTGTTTAGGACTCAGCTTGCCGAGAGTACAAACGTCAAACCTATTAAATCGGAGAGGAACGCATTACATGAAGTTCATGTTTGACCAACAAGAAAGGCAATGGTAAGATTTATCAGCTCAAAGGTCTCCACAAGGACTGATGGGGCGACGGTGGTTCAATACCGGCCGCCGGCGCTTATAAACAAACATTGCCAGACTTCAAAAAGAAACAAGCAAATGTGGGAAGGAGCAGGACAAACAATGAATGGGGTCAAGCATGCGTGGGCACTCTACTTGTGACATTGTGATTATTAACCTCATAGGTGAGACCACGGAGCACAGTCATGGCCACTGGCCAGAGTTAACCATTGATTTGTCAAATTTTACTAAAAGATTTATACCATAGAGGCCAATCACCTTCACAAAGACTTCCCTTCATTTATGATGTCCTGAAGGAGTCCTTAAATGACCCAACTAGAACATTGGAGTTCCTGAGGGTCATCTGCTAAAAGAAGACAAACCAATTGGATGGGAAGGGTAATAACTTCCCATTAGGGTCTATTGCTTACGGAATAAATCATAGATAACCTATTAAGCCTGCTTTACACGAGACGATAGATTGTGCGATAGCACAATCAATCGTACCCGCCCCCATCGTTTTCGCGTCACGGGCAATTAGTTGCCCATGGCGCACAAACTCGTTTAACCCCCTGTCACACACACTTTCCTTCCGAACGACCTCGCTGTGGGCGACGAACATCCACTTCCTGGAGTGGGCGGGACGTTCAGCGTCACAGCGACGTCACACGGCAGGCGGCCAATAGAAGCGGAGGGACGGAGATAAGCGGGATGTAAGCATTCCCGCCCACCTCCTTCCTTCCATTAAGCCGGCGGGTGCCGCGGGAGGCAGGTAAAGCTGTTGTTCATCGTTCCCAGGGTGTCAGACGGAGCAATGTGTGATGCCACGGAAACGATAAACAACCGCCGCCATTTTAATTAAACAATTTTATAAAACCTAGCGACGAGTACACGACTCACGATTTGTGAGCGATACTGCATCGCTAGGAGGTGTCACACGAAACCACGTTGTGCGGTATGCCGGAAGTGTCTCACGAAAACCGTGACCCCAACGACATATCGCACAATCTATCGTCTCGTGTAAAGCCCGCTTTAGATTTACTCCAGGGTAGATAATGGTTTTCATTGACGTGATCTAGCTAGTGTTTGGAGACTTTCAGGCATTGATTGATAGGGAAAGACTATGCAAAAAGAAGAAGCTACAGTATATCTTTCTGATAAAGCTTAAAGGGGTTGTCCAGGTTTGGGATGAAAATCTGTACTCCCTCTATGTGACTGCAGACTCCTAAATCCTCACAATGTGTGTATTGCATACTGTCAGGATTCTCTAGTGCTGGTGTTCAAAGAGCGGGCATCCACATGACGACAAATATGCAATTTGCATACATATGGTCACATGCCAACTAGACGTGCTCGGTCTCACTCATTTCACTTGTATTGATTGAGAATCACATACTTGCAGTTACATGGCTACCCGCTCTTGCCACCGGCACCAGAAAATCCTGACAGCATCAGGTGCACACGCTGTGAGTATTCAAAAGTCTGCAGTCACATTACAGTGACTACAAGTGTGCAATTTGCATACATGCAGTTGTCGCGGGCGGAGGAGAGGACGCTGCGCTCTCCCACTGCTCAGGTCCGGCTGCCGCTGCTCCGCGGCCGCTGCTGCTCGGTGGCTCGAGCGATGGGCCGGATCCCGGGGACTCGAGCGGCGCTCCTCGTCCGTGAGTGAAAAAGGGTGGTTTGGTTTTGGGGATATTGTCCGTGACGCCACTCACGGTTGTGGTGATTTTGGTCACACTACCGCTGCTCTGAATGGGGATCCCGGGAGCGGTGACAGGGAGCAGCTGAGTTGTTATTTCTCCCCTCCGTGGGTAGGGGGTTGGTTGTCCCGGGGCCCAAAGATGGGGTAGGTAGGGAGGATGGCAGGCGGGTTGCCGGGCCTGATGAGGTGCAGGGTCGCAGGGGCAGTGCTGTGCCGCACAGCACGGGGGTACTCACTCAGCCTGAGACGATGACACAGTTCTCGGTAAAACACACGGCTGGATGGACGGGTCCCCCAGACGGCTGCGGTGGCTTCTTCCCCGTAGGTTGGTGATGACTGTCTCTCCCTGCACCTAAGTTCAATGTTGGTAGTGATGGGTTCCCACTGGTAACCCGCTACCCGACTTGGATATGGGCCGGAGGAGCCCCTTTTGCCCGCAGGCGCGGGCCCTGGGAAACGGTTGCCCTTGGCGGTGGCGGTGTCTCCCCTTCAAGGTTGGACGGTTGCCTTCTGTCGGGACTTGGCTGTTTGGAAACCCAGGAGGTCCCCTTCACTAACGGATTTGGCAAATTCACGGCGACTCCAAGCCTTGCCGGGATCCGAAAGGCCCCTGCCAATGGTGCTGGCTTCTCTTTGTATACCGGTCCGGTACCGCCGGGTCACCACCCGTCCACGGTCCTTACGGCAGACTCCAATCGGCCTCCACTTAACTCTAACTGCCCGTGTTCTCCCTCCTCCAGGACTGTGAACTCCTTGGTGGGTGGAGACCAACCGCCTGGCTCCACCCCCTGGTGTGGACAACAGCCCCTGGGGAAGGCAACAAGGATTTTGTGTTTTGACTTCGATGTGCCTACAGGGAGTGTGGGGTGTGGTGGTTTTGTTACCTGTGGCCCCTGGCTTGTCCAGGGCGCCACATTCCCCCTTAGCAAAATGCAGACCGTCCGCGGGCTGCCCGTCCATCACCGGTTTTATTTTTTCTGCAAAAAGATAATAAAACACAATACAAGTAAAATAACATCATACCACAACGGGAGGCACTTTCTTAAAACGTTGCAAAACAGTTAACGGTTACGGCTTCCGCTCTCACCCACCCAAGTAACCTGGCCCTGATGCTGCTCCTAAGAAAACAGGCAGCACCCCTTGACCCTAGTCCTGCACCAAGTTACCCAAGCGGGATCTGTCCTTTCCAGGGGACCCACGTCCATGGGGAGCCCCTGGAACCCCCTGAGGGTAGCCACCGGTTCCGGTGGTGGCTGGGCCCCAGCCTGCTCCACTGCGGGCCCTCCCTCCAATCTGCCTCTCCGGAGGCGGTAACGGTAAAGCCAAAACAACATTATTATTTACATCCCACAAGTTTGTGGTTGCCTTGCAAGTTCACGGGCTTGTCCGTAAGGAGTCCCTTACGCAACTTCAGACGGTCCCCACGGGGACAGCGGTGCCGGCAACGACCGGTTCAATCAGCAGTAGTAGACAATCAGATGAATTTCGGTTGATCACTCATTTTCATTTTTCAAAACTTTCAAAACTTTAAACACATACAGGTGGTCCCAACGGGGACGGTGACAACGGTGCTCCGCTGCCCTACTCAGAGTCCTCGGCATCACTTTGGGGAAGGGGCGCGGTGCTCACACGGGCCTCCTGGCTGCCCCTCAGCTTCGCATCCAGCGCGAACCACCCCCTCTCCCCGCAGTGCCGGGTGTACTGCACCAGGTCCCCTGGCATCAGGTTGCGGCCTGGGTGCTCTTCTGGCAGGTGAGCATTAACATCCCGCCGGGCTATAAAGACTTCGGCCTCCAGGCCCGGTTCATAGATGAACCCATAGCCCCGGCGGACATCAAACCGCCTCACCTGCCCCTCAAACAGCAGGCCCCGGACACGAAAAGTTGCTTGACGGAGGTTCTCTTTCTCCCGGATTGCACGGGCCACCAACTCCGCCTTCTTCCTTTCCCTCTCCTCGATTTCTAGGCCCAACGGTACCGGCTCCCTATCCCAGTATGGCGCTGCTGCGAGCTCTGGCGCACGGGTCGGGCCCCGCAAGACCTTTTGGACACTGCCCACTGCTGGTGATCTGGGCGGAAGGTCCCGCGGTGACTTGGCCTTGGACGCCGCCTTGCAGCGGCAACCCGGCGCAACCTCAGCCGAGGTGTGGGGGATGGGCATGGGGGCTTTCCTCTGCTGGGCCTTCGGCACGGAGCGGGCTGTCGGCTCCGGCTCGGGGAATCTCTCGGGGGATGCCTCCGGTTCCGGCTTCGGAGCTTTCCAAGGGAGCACCTCCGGTCGGCTACGGGCTCCGGCTACAGGTCGGTCCGCCTGGGCGGACATGCTGGGTATCGCTACCGGTTGCGCTGGTAGCGGGCCTAGTGGCGGGGTCACGGCAGCCGGGACGGGTGGCGAGGGAGGCAGTAGAGCGAGAGGGTTCAGACCGGGTCCCGCAGCCGCGATGACCGACCCTTTTGGGGTACCGGGGCGTGGGTCACTCACCCTCCCTTCTGCTACTTCCTCCTTGCGTCTCCGCACGGTCGCTATAACCTCCGTCATGTCGGTCTCCCACTCCTCCATGAGGAGCTGCATCTTGACCTGCAGCCTCTGGTAGAGCTGCGCGGTCCGGATCTCCACCCACGCCGCGGTTCCAGGCGAGGGGGCTACGGTTATTCGGGACGGCATGTACATGTTGCTGGCGGCCTCTCCCAGGAACAAGATGGCCGCAGAGTCCTGGCGTCCCTGCTTTTATAGCCGCGGCTACATGCGACCAGTCGCCATTTCGTCCCCCTTAGCCTCTTTCCGGCTCCTCCTCTATTGGGGCGGGATTTTGGCCTTCGCGCCTCCACTACTCGAGGAGACGCTCGAGCGGGAACTTTTCGCGCCAAAGATGGCGGCTTCTGAAATTTTCTGGCCGGACACCTCCGGCGGTAACAAGGCGCACCTCTACCAAACGGCAGAGCGGTAAGATCCTGTTCGTGACGCCAAGTTGTCGCGGGCGGAGGAGGGGACGCTGCGCTCTCCCACTGCTCGGGTCCGGCTGCCGCTGCTCCGCGGCCGCTGCTGCTTGGTGGCTCGAGCGATGGGCCGGATCCCGGGGACTCGAGCGGCGCTCCTCACCCGTGAGTAAAAAGGGGTGGTTTGGTTTTGGGGATATTGTCCGTGACGCCACCCACAGTTGTGGTGATTTTGGTGACACCACCGCTGCTCTGAATGGGGATCCCGGGAGCGGTGACAGGGAGCAGCTGAGTTGTTATTTCTCCCCTCCGTGGGTAGGGGGTTGGTTGTCCCGGGGCCCGGTGATGGGGTAGGTAGGGAGGATGGCAGGCGGGTTGCCGGGCCTGATGAGGTGCAGGGTCGCAGGGGCAGCGCTGTGCCGCACGGCACGGGGGTACTCACTCAGCCTGAGACGATGACACAGTTCTCGGTAAAACACACGGCTGGATGGATGGGTCCCCCAGACGGCTGCGGTGGCTTCTTCCCCGTAGGTTGGTGATGACTGTCTCTCCCTGCACCTAAGTTCAATGTTGGTAGCGATGGGTTCCCACCGGTAACCCGCTACCCGACTTGGATATGGGCCGGAGGAGCCTCTTTTGCCCGCAGGCGCTGGCCCTGGGAAACGGTTGCCCTTGGCGGTGGCGGTGTCTCCCCTTCAAGGTTGGACGGTTGCCTTCTGTCGGGACTTGGCTGTTTGGAAACCCAGGAGGTCCCCTTCACTAACGGATTTGGCAAATTCACGGCGACTCCAAGCCTTGCCGGGATCCGAAAGGCCCCTGCCAATGGTGCTGGCTTCTCTTTGTATACCGGTCCGGTACCGCCGGGTCACCACCCGTCCACGGTCCTTACGGCAGACTCCAATCGGCCTCCACTGCAGACGGTCACCACCGTCTGCCAACCTTGCTGTTCTGTCCGGGCCACACACCCGGACTAACTTCAGGCTCTTTCTCTGTCACTTTTCTCCTCTCTACTACTTTCCTCCTTCCACTTCCTCCTCCAAACTCTATCTCCTCACTCCTTCACTTCCCTAGCTTAACTCTAACTGCCCGTGTTCTCCCTCCTCCAGGACTGTTAACTCCTTGGTGGGTGGAGACCAACCGCCTGGCTCCACCCCCTGGTGTGGGCAACAGCCCCTGGGGAAGGCAACAAGGATTTTGTGTTTTGACTTCGATGTGCCTACAGGGAGTGTGGGGTGTGGTGGTGTTGTTACCTGTGGCTCCTGGCTTGTCCAGGGCGCCACACTGTCACATGCCAACTAGACGTGCTCAGTCTCACTCATTTCACTTGTATTGATTGAGAATCACATACTTGCAGTCACATGGCTGCCCGCTCTCACCACCAGCACCTGAAAATCCTGACAGCATCAGGTGCACGCACTGTGAGTATTCAAAAGTCTGTAGTCATTTTACAGTGACTACAAGTATGCAATTTGCATACATGCTGTCACATGCCAACTAGACGTGCTCAGTCTCCCTCATTTCACTTGTATTGATTGAAAATCACATACTTGTGGCTTCATGGCTGCCTACTCTCACCACCGGCATCAGAAAATCCTGACAGCATCAGGTACACATGTGACGCCCTGGTGCCGCCAGGTGGTCACAGAAGTGTACAACACCATACATAACACCTTCCCACACAAGGTTCCATCAGCCACAAAATCCTAGCCACCCCCCCAGGGTAAGAAGAACACACCAGTGGGCAGGACCAGGCAGATAGGGAGCGCCTACCTAGGGGTCTTGAGGATCCGGGAGCGGGAACAAGTCAGTCTAAGTTTGGAGTTTGAAGTTGGAGGTCAAGTGGAGAGGAGTGACAGTGACAGGCTGTCAGAGACAAGCTGAGCCTAGTGGAGACTAGACAGGGAATACGGTCGCGGGAGATCCAGTGTGGACCGGGACAGGGTTGGAGCCCGGCGGTACCGACAGCAGAGATCCGAACCTGGACCCTAGTTAGAAGACAGTTGCAAGCCCCTACTCTAGTTCACCAGGCTGGGAGCAGGTTTCAGGCCTAGCTCCAAAAGTTTAGCCCAGATAGAGCGAAACGGCAGCCCACCGCGGGGGATAGGGTATCCGCATACACTCACATAAATCCCAAGGGTCAGTTTTCGCGGGCACGTCTCCCAACCAAAATACACCGGGAGTGGACTTCCTCGTTCCAGACAGAGTCGTCCAAAAGTGAGGAAAGATACAGAGTGCTGGAGGAAGGGACATTGGTACACCAGCCGGGTGTGGGATCCGAATACACCTGGATGCGGCAGCCGGCCACTGACACCTTGGTTTACCAACGGTCTCGTGTGTAATTCTTCTACAGGAGTGCACCAACATTCCCTGATCCGGTCCGGCGCGCCACCTCTGGCCTATATCACTCCCCGTGTTCTGGACACTGAGCCTCTGGGCATCCATCCCTACCCACGGATGGGTTAACATCCAGCTGCTATCCCATCTCCCCCTGGGTGCTCCCCAACAGCAGCGGTGGTACCATATCTTACCACACACCGTGGATGGCGTCACAAAGTATCTACAGCAATCCCTGTACAAATACGTCCCCTTTTTATTTGAGTGTCCGCGCGACCCCCGGGTCCAGAAATCCCTCGAGCCACTGCGGATACGGATTCGAGCAGCCCGGCTGCTACTGATGTGGGGGCGGCACACACATGCTGTGAATATTGAAAAGTCTGCAGTCACATTACAGTGAATACAAGTGTGCAATTTGCATACATGCTGTCACATGCCAACTAGACGTGCTCAGTCTCACTCATTTCATTTCTATTGATGAAATAATGATGTATTGAATAGGGTGGACCCAATGGTGCTATATCACCATAGTGTGAGCTTTCTTGGTCCCATAATTTTAAGTCGGAACAGGTAATAGACTTTCTGAATCATGGTCCCACCTGGAACTAGAGGCAGAACTATGAAGACAGGACTCTCAAGCTCCCTGTGTGGGCTTCCATAGTCACTTCTCTAGGGAGAAGGTAGAAGAATTGATTCAATTGACTTGTTTTCCACCTCCATTGAACAACACGGCCCGGCAGAAGGACCAGCATTGAGGAGAACATCATCTCCATGAATGAAACGTCAATGGACAAAAGACATTTTCATATACAAAAAAAAAACCTATTCATACTGCAAAACCTCATATTCCTTATGGGTGTACAATGGCTGTCGCAGGGCGGTGGGTGATTGTGAGAGGCTCATTCAGGTTTAGAGTGAGGGGCATTCAGGTCTAACCAGTCATGCAGTAGTATTAGATGGAGTTATTTCCAGCCGTGTGATCTCGCACAACTGCCTCGGCTTGAATGGAACTTTCTTATGAATACACGAAGGGGAGAAAACTTTTGTTGGAAGCTCTTTGCTCCATGTATTCACAAAGGCAACAATCAGGAAAACTCAGTGCTTCAACTAAGTGGAAATGAAGGGCAACCTCGTGTTTGGAAGGCGGACACATCTTCTACGACCCACAGAACCAACTGAAAAGGCCAACACTGAAATGTATGATTGGAAATTGCCTGCAAGTGAAAGGTTGATCAATACTATGGCTATTCATCCCTCATAAAGGGAACTTCCGTATAACTAAACACAATATATGTCCATGTACATCATAAAAATACAAGGTCATGCATACCGGAATGACCCCAAAGTGATGTCCACGGCCGGAGAAGACTTGGTTATGATTTTTATAGAGGCTATATCACCTATATACATTTCATGAAGTTTAATTGGCATTTCAGGGTTGACTAGCTACCTTTAAAGAGGACAAACCAACAGGATTTTCATATATAAACTAAAGCCAGTGCTATACCGGCGCTACCATGCTGATTCTAAACATACCCTTAGTTCTGAGATCGGATGTATACTTTCTGAAATATAGGCAAGTAAAGTTTGAGAAATACACTGTTATATGATTGATAGGTGCTACAGAATATCTAATAGGTGGGTCAGGTTTCGCTAGTTATTCCCGTCCCTGTCTGCTGCCTGTCCTTCCTTCCCTATGTCCTTTCTACCTCCTTCCTCCCCCTGTAATAATAGGGACAGGGAGGCAGACAGGGGCAGGAATAACTATCAAAATCTGACCCACCTATTAGATTTTCCGTTGCACCTGTCAATCAAGTAACAGTGCATTTAACAAACTTTACCTGCCTATATTACAGAAAGTATACATCTGATCTCACAACTAAAGGTATGTATAGAATCAGCATGATAGTGCCAGTATAGCACTGGCTTTAGTTTATATATGAAAATTCTGGTGGCTGGTGCTCTTTAAGTTCCACAAGAAAAAGGGGATAGGAGGGAGATGCAGCTGCAATTTTATAATCTCATTTACTTTGCACTTTGGTTGTTTTCATTGTTATTATTCAATTAACTCTGATCGATATTAATAAGACGATTTGCTTTGTTCTTTGTTCTGATTCCGTTTTTGCTCAGAGGATGAATGGACCGTATATGACACAGTGATGTTCCATTGAAATGTAAATGTTGCACATTATAAGGCAGACGGCGCACAATGAACCCACATTTCAGGCTACAGGCAGGACTTTCCTAATTCTTCGTAATGACTGCTTGCGGAAAACTTTTTAAAATAACTTTGAACTGGTTTCTACTTTATTTACATCACATCAAAGCTCATTGGAAACAGATAATGTGAACCTGTAATTATAGGATTGCAGAATGCAGTTATTGCCTACCACCAAACCCATCCAAGCTCTTATTGCCATACAGCTAAATACAAAGAAAAAGAGGAAAATATTAAAAAGATCCTTTGTTCTTCCACCGTCTGGAATGGCATCTTTCCAAACTTCTAAATTGCCCATGTGTCATGCAAAAGGAAACTTGGCTCAGGAGTGAACACTACAGTGCTGTCAGTACTGGACCCAACATGGTCCAAACCGTGTGCCACTAGTGATGTTTAGGGTCTGTGCTCCACCAGACTATGTGGTACAGGTTCAATGATTTGAGAACAGAGGCTCGAAATTTGACACAATATATTTCTAGGGATCTATAATCAGTTCACCATCAATGTCTCTCCTAAATATTCCAGGTCAATCTCAGGTCCTACATTGCACATCTTGGCTTCCATCTTCCAGATAACGGCTCCTTGCATCCAGTCCATCACAATTGCCAATGATGAAGCCAAAACCAGCTACCGGCCCTTGCCAAAGTAGGATAAGCCTTTAGGGGTCAACTGCAGCTCAAAAAGCCACCAGATATGGATCGTCTGCACTCTCTCCATTGGTGACAATCATCCCTGTTATGTCTCACCTGGACAGTTGGGTTTTCGGAGGTCTTGGCCTGGATGAGTGGTTTTTGGGCAGCACGGAAAGATGATGCTGGTGCAGTCAGGTGGTCGGGCTGAGACAATGGAGACTATAATGGTCAAATAGGAACAGAAGGAGTAGAATAATACATCACAAGGAAGCCGGAGACTGAAGAAGCAGTGTTGAGATAAAGGCTGAGTAGAGTAAAGTAGCAGAGCTGAGTAGATCAAAAGACTCAGGGTAGCAATATAGCAGAGCCCAGAAATTTAGCAGGGTGCTGTACGCAAGGCCTGTGGCGCAACAGAGCTGTGTATGTCAGGAGATTCACTTATGATGTAGCAGAGTCCAGCAGCAATGCAATTAAAGAGGAGTCTTTACATATGGACCTTGTGGAGATGAAGAAAGTACAAAGGGTGCTACGTACTGGCATGTCCTGATGGCTGGCCCTGAAAATGTTGCCATTTTAGGCTTGTTGATTCTGATGCATTCCGCAACTTGATGGCAGTGGCTATCCTGTGCAATTCTGTCCCCGGCCATCAATATCTTACCCTGTGCCCTCCCTGCCTTACACTACACATGTCCAAAACATCACCCATACCCTGATCAATGCAGTTAGGTTGCAGCAGCAGTATACCTATAGAAGTACTGTAAAGAAATGTATCATGACTATATGCCTCTAATCCAAAACTATCCCTCCTCCAGCAGCTATCCCTACACTGAATGCAGCGAAAAGCAGTATTAAAAGGGAAAAGAATAGATGTAGGCCTGAAAAGGACTTTTAGTTTTAGGTTGCAGCAGCAAGGATTGTAGGGCTAGAATCCCTGCCTATAGATCTCTAATACGCTATCCCTTCTCCAGCAGCTTGCCCTACACTAAAGGCAGCTAAGATCGGTATTATTAGAGAATTAAATAGATTTTTTTACATAGATGCAGCGAGGTCTGTAAGGCTAGAATACCTGCCTACAGGCCTCTAATACACTATCCCTTCTGCAGCAGCTTGCCTCACAGTAATGTAACAAAGAGCAGTAATATTATAGAGTTAGTCCTGAAAAGGACTGTTGGTTTAATGTTGCACCAGCAGGTACTGTGACGCTATAATGTGCTGTCCCTTCTCCAGCAGAAACTCTCCCTACACTATTTCCGAGCATGGCATCACTGGGTCTGATATAGATGGCTGCCGGCCAATGACAGTAATGCCAGTAGCCAACATGCTATCATTAGCAGGTAATCCTCTCATGTTTAGTGGCTGAAAAACAGTTGGTAAACATGTGGGGTGGAAACTCAAGTATGGCACCCAAGTACCAGAATACCATTTTCAGCAGCCCAGTGCTCGATCAAGTACCCAGTAGTGCCGAGCACGCTCGCCCATACTTAAACATGACTTAACAGTTGGCCACCTGAGTACCAATGTGGCGGAAAACAGAAGGAGGCAAGCGGACAAGTGCAAGAGTCGGTGCTGGAGTCGGGACAGGTAACACTCCCCTTTTATCTATCCCTTGTTCCTACTTGAGGTTCAAAGGAAAAACCAGGAGTAAATAAAAATTTATAAGAGGAATGTTACCGCAGCTTGTCCTCAAAGCCTACACCAGGTTCCTACTGCATAATGTGATGTCCCCCTGGAGACTGTTGTTCCCATTGCCAGCTACAGCTCTACGATTGGCGTCGCACAGTATAACGACCCCCTATCTGGGCAGAACCCGTACAGAAGTCTCTAGGAGCCAAACACCAAACTGGTCCAAGGCTCACCCACGTCCGATTGGACGCAGAGCAGATTTCAGTGGTTCTCCAATGGCCTCCTTAAAACATTAAAATTTGGGACAATTTATTAAGACAAGAACCCAAAGTTTCCCAAATGGGCAAATGTTTCCTTCCAGGCTTTATCATGTATTACAATATTTTTCACTGGGGATTTATTTGGGTTAGAGGTGCGGGGTCACACACATGGCATTGTACCGTCTCCGATAAAATACTACAAGATTACTCTATTTACTTATTACTAAAATGAGGAAAGTAAACGGAGGGTTTGGCTCCATCGCTGTTTACAGCGCGGTCTCCTGTTCACCTTGAAGGCGAAATTACTTCTGAATGTTTGTGTCTGATAAAATAGCTTTAATATCAAAGTATAAATGTTACTGATAGATCACACTTTACTGGAGGAGTGCAAGACCACACACAGGAACGTAACCCTGCACAAATAGGAAACGCAAAGGGTATGGTAACAAGCTATGGTGCAGCCGATGTCTCTTTCTGAGTCTCACCCGCGCTGCAGCCTCCAGCTGCCCATCAGGACTCACCTGCAAGCTTGGGGTTAATATAAGCACTGCCTATGTTCTATAACATTACTAATTTTTGTAAAATACCGGAAAAGCACAGCTATCTCTATCTATCTATCTACCTATCTATCTATCTATCTATCTATCTATCTATCTATCTATCTATCTATCTATCTATCTATCTATCCCTCTATCTATCTATCTATCTATCTATCTATCTATCTATCTATCTATCTATCTATCCCTCTATCTATCTATCTATCTATCTATCCCTCTATCTATCTATCTATCTATCTATCTATCTATCCCTCTATCTATCTATCCCTCTATCTATCTATCTATCTATCTATCCCTCTATCTATCTATCTATCTATCTATCTATCTATCCCTCTACCTATCTATCTATCTATCTATCTATCTATCTATCTATCTATCTATCTATCTATCCCTCTATCTATCTATCTATCTATTTATCCCTCTATCTATCTATCCATCTATCTATCCCTCTATCTATCTATCTACCTATCTATCTATCCATCTATCTATCTATCTATCTATCTATCTATCTATCCCTATATCTATCTATCTATCTATCTATCCCTCTATCTATCTATCTATCTATCTATCTATCTATCTATCTATCTATCCCTCTATCTATCTATCTATCTATCTATCTATCCCTCTATCTATCTATCTATCTATCTATCTATCTATCTATCTATCTATCTATCTATCTATCTATCTATTTATCCCTCTATCTATCTATCCATCTATCTATCCCTCTATCTATCTATCTATCTATCTATCCCTCTATCTATCTATCTATCTATCTATCTATCTATCTATCTATCTATCTATCTATCTATCTATTTATCCCTCTATCTATCTATCCATCTATCTATCCCTCTATCTATCTATCTATCCCTCTATCTATCTATCTATCTATCTATCCCTCTATCTATCTATCTATCTATCTATTTATCCCTCTATCTATCTATCCATCTATCTATCCCTCTATCTATCTATCTATCTATCTATCTATCTATCCCTCTATCTATCTATCTATCTATCCCTCTATCCCTCTATCTATCTATCTATCTATCTATCTATCTATCCAGTGGAGTTACTAAAGTCCGATTTGGCCCCAGTGCCAAATTTGGACCTGGGCCTCCACCTGCATATTGGTCAGATTATATGTATAGGCCCTTGTAGCATTGTAACATGCCCTAACCTATACTAATGTCCTACAGTCTGGGACCCTTCCTGTATTAACATCCCCAATGCTGTGCCCTTTCCAGTAAGAATGTTTCCCGTCTTGGGATCGTTGCATTACTAATGTCCAACATCTTGTGCCCCTTCCAGTTAAGAATATCCCTTCCTGGTACAATGTCCCCTTCCAGTAAAAATGCCCAATATCCTGGGATCCTTCCTGTGATAATGTCAACCTTTGTTATCTATATTCTGGACCCCCCTGGTATAATATCCCCCAATCTGGACCCCAAGTTTCTAGCAATGTCCTTCTTCTGGCTCCTTCTAGTAATATATGTTCCCTACTTTGTTCCCCTTCCAGGAATAATGCCCCCCATACAGGGCTCCTTCTTGCTATAATATCTTCTATCCTGGGCGTCTTCCATGAATAATGCCCCCAATCCTGGTCTTTTTCATTAATATATATCCCTCAATATGAGCCTTATTCTAGTATGTCCCCCAATACTGGGCTTCTTATGGTAATAATGTCCCCCATCCTGCTATAATGTTCCCCATCTCGGGCTTCTTATGGTAATAATGTCCCCCATCCTGGGCTTTTTCCAGTAATAATGTTCCCCATCCTGGTATAATGTTCTCCGTCCTTGGCTTCTTATGGTACTAATTTACCCTATCTTGGTATAATGTTCCCTGTCCTCGGTTTCTTATGGTAATATTATCCCCTATTCTGGTAAAATGTCTCCCATCCTGGGCTTCTTAGGTACTAATTTTGCCCATCCTGGTATAATGTCCCTTGTCCTGGGCTTCTTATGGTGATATTGTCACCCATCCTGGTATAGTGTCCCCCTTTCCAGGGCTTCTTAAGGTAATAATGTCCCCCATCCTGGTATAATGTTTCCCATCTTGGGCTTCTTATGGCAATAATATCTCCCATTCTGGTATAATGTCCTTCATCCTGGGCCTCTTATGGTAATAATATCCCCTATCCTGTTATAATGTCCCCTATCCTGGGTTTCGTATGGTAATAATGTCCCCCATCCTGGCATAATGTCCCCCTTTTCTGGGCTTCTTATGGTAATAATGTCCCCCATCCTGGTATAATGTCCCCCTTTTCTGGGCTTCTTATGGTAATAATGTCCCCCATCCTGGTATAATGTCCCCCTTTTCTGGGCTTCTTATGGTAATAATGTCCCCCATCCTGGTATAATGTCCCCCGTCTTTGGCTTCTTATGGTAAAAATGACCCCCATCCTGGTATAATGTCCCCCGTCCTGGGCTTCTTATGGTAATAATGTCCCTCATTCTGGTATAATGTCCCCTGTCCTGGGCCTCTTATGGCAATAATATCTCCCATCCTGGTAAAATGTCCCTTGTCCTGGGCTTCTTATGGTAATATTGTCACCCATCCTGGTATAGTGTCCCCCTTTCCAGGGCTTCTTATGGTAATAATGTCCCCCATCCTGGTATAATGTTTCCCATCTTGGGCTTCTTATGGCAATAATATCTCCCATTCTGGTATGATGTCCCCATCCTGGGCTACTTAACGTAATAATGTCCCCTATCCTAGTATAATGTCCCCCATCCTGGGCTTCTTATGGTAATAATATCCCCCATCCTGGTATAATGCCCCCCATCCTAGGCCTCTTATGGTAATAATGTCTCCCATCCTGATATAATGTCCCCCATCATGGGCTTAATATTGTAATAATATCCCCTATCCTGTTATAATGTCCCATATTCTGGGCTTCTTATGGTAATAATGTCCCCTATCTTGGCATAGTGTCCCCCTTTCCTAGGCTTCTTATGGTAATAATGTCCCCCATCCTGGTATAATGTTCTCCATCCTCGGCTTCTTATGGTAATAATTTCCATCATCCCTGTATAATGTCCCCAATCCTGGGCTCTTTCCAGTAATAATGTTTCCCATCCTTGTATAATGTCCTCAATCCTGAGTATGATATATGGAATACTAGGATGGTATGTCCCCCATCCTCCCATCCTAGTATACTGTGATCCATCCTAGGATTTTTCCAGTAATAATGTTCCCCATCCTTCTATACTGTCCTCCATACTAGGCTTTTCCATTAATAATGTTCCCCATCCTGGTATACTGTCCTCCACCCTAGACGTTTTCCATTAATAATGTTCCATATCCTGGTATACTGTCCTCCATACTACGCTTTTTCCAGTAATAATGTTTCCCATCCTGGTACACTGTCCTCCAACCTAGTCTTTTTTCAGTAATAATGTTTCCCATCCTGTTATGCTGTCCTCCATCCTAGGCTCTTTCCATTAATAATGTTCCCCATCCTGGTATAATGTCCTCCAACCTAATATTTTTCCAGTAATAATGTCCCCATCCTGGTATACTGTCCTCCATCCTCTGCTTTTTCCACTAAGAATATTCCCCATCCTGGTATACTGTCCTACATCCTAGGCTTTTTCCAGTAATAATGTTCCCCATCCTAGTATACTGTCCTCCATCCTCGGCTTTTTCAAGTAATAATGTTCCCTATCCTGCTATAATGTCCTCCATTCTAGGCTTTTTCCAGTAATAATGTTCCCCATCCTGGTATAATGTCCTCCATCCTAAGAATTTTCCAGTAATAATGTTCCCCATCCTGGTATAATGTCCTCCATCCTAGGCTTTTTCCAGTAATAATGTTCCCCTTCCTGGTATACTGTCCTCCATCCTAGGCTTTTTCCAGTAATAATGTTCCCCTTCCTGGTATACTGTCCTCCATTCTAGGCTCTTTACATTAATAATGTTCCTCATCGTGATATACTGTCCTCCATCCTAGTCTTTTTCCAGTAATAATGTTCCCCATCCTGGTATACTGTCCTCCATCCTAGTCTTTTTCCAGTAATAATGTTTCCCATCCTGGTATACTGCCCTCCATCCTAGGCTTTTCCAATAATAATGTTCCCATCCTGGTATACTGTCCTCCATCCTGGGCTTTTTCCACTAGTAATGTTCCCCTTCCTGGTATACTGTCCTCCATTCTAGGCTTTTTCCAGTAATAATGTTCCCCATCCTGGTACACTGTGCTCCAGCCTAGGCTTTTTCTAGTAATAATGTTCCCCATCCTGGTACACTGTGCTCCAGCCTAGGCTTTTTCCAGTAAAAATGTTTCCCATCCTAGTATACTGAACTCCATCCAGTATACGGGGTCGCTTGCTCATCTTTCTCCATCTTTACTCCCATAAAATTAGGTCTAGAGGGGCGGGACCCTGTACTCCCAGTTCTCTTTATGCAGCCTCAGTCGTTCTGGTTTTCAAAAACGCTATTTGGCACCACCAATTTACAAAAAAGAAAATAAAATAAAAAAACATATTGGCACAATATTTTCCAGCTGATAATCTCAGCTCTCCTTCTCCGGTGTCATCTTTCTAGTGTATTGTCTTCTAGGAGGCCAGGAAAGCTGATCCCTTCGGGAAGACGTAACGTTTTATTTAGTTGCGAGTAAACATTAATATTCAATATTGAGTTGGGCCGGTAAATCTGGTTCCTTTTACCCGGGCGAATCGTTACTTCCCCGCCATGATGAGCAGAACTGGTGATTAAATGTCATCAATGTGAAAAGCATTAGGAAAGCAGGAGGGACTGAGGAGAATGGCTGGCCGAAGCATCCGGGCCGGACAGCACGCACCAGTGGATGTAATTAGTGTGCCGGCAGCAGCGCGGCTCCAGGTTTAATTACATTTGAGGATTTTACTGGGCACTTTATTATTGATTGAGCTTAAAACCATTAACGAGCATCAGCATAATCTATGGAAAAGAGACCACTGTGATCCAAATGTGCCGATAGGGGGCCAGACACAGCAATATCAGTATTTCACATGGTTGCATTTACTTCAATAGGAGCTGAGCTGCAGTACCCCAGAATGGCCACTAAACACTGCACAGAGTAACTGATCGTGGGGGCTTTGGTTGGTAGACGTTTCACGTATGTACCACGTTTCCCCGAAAATAAGCCGTAGGAGGAATTTTCAGCCTTTTCGGAGTAGGCTTAAGATATAAGCCCTACCCCGAAAATAAGCCCTAGTTGCAGTTCAATAAAGAAGTGTCCAAAAGAGAGAAGACAGACCTAAAAGAAAGGAGACAACCCTTCCCCCTGAAAATCGAACAAATACCAAACAGCTCCGCACTTGGAGGTGCTGACGGCTCTCCCACAGAGATTGCATCGCTGTCAGATCTGCTCACACACATCCGGTCTCTCACACACACACACAGTAACATCATACACACACACACTGGGGCATACCATACTGCCATACTGTGGAACGCATCAAGAACCTGCTGAGGAACGCATCAAGAATCTGAACAAGAAACTGCTCTACTGGGAGGACCTGTTTTGGAATGCATCACGGACCTGTTGTGGAACACATCGAGGACCTGTTGCAGAACGCATTAAGGACTTGCTTTAGATTGCATCTTTTACCTGATTTGCTGGAAGGTCCTCTGCAGAACACACGAGGACCTGCTGTGGAACACATCAAGGAGCTGCTGTGGAATACAACAAGGACCTGCTCTGCTGAGAGGACCGCTGTGAAACGTATGAGGACCTGCTGTGGAACGCATATAGGACCTGCTGTAGAATGCAAAGAGGACCTGCTCTGCTGGAAGACCACTGTGGAACGCACAGGGACCTGCTATGAAACACACAAGGACCTGCAGTGGAATGCAACAAGGACCTGCTCTGGTGAGAGGACTGCTGTGGAACGCATCAAGGACCTGTTATGGAACGCATTGAGGACCTGCTTTACATTGCATTGTAAACCTGATTTGCTGGAAGGTCCTCTGTGGAACACACGAGGACCTGCTGTTGAACACATCAAGGAGCTGCTGTGGAATGCAACACAGACCTGCTCTGCTGGGAGGACCGCTGTGGAACGTATGAGGACCTGCTGTGCAATGCATATATGACCTACTATAGAATGCAAAGAGAACCTGCACTGTGGGAAGACCACTGTGGAACACATTGAGGACCTGCTGTGGAATGCATTGAGGATCTGCTCTGCTGGGAGGACCACTGTGGAACGCACGGGGACCTGCTTTGAAATGCACGAGGACCTGCTGTGGAATGCAACAAGGACCTGCTCTGGTAGGAGGACTGCTTTGGAACACATCAAGGACCTGTTATGGAATGCATTGAGGACCTACTTTGGAATGAATTGCGGACCTACTCTGCTCGGAGGACTGCTGTGGAATGCACGAGGACCTGCTGGGAGCGCCTCCTGTGGAACGCAGGTAAGTGCGCTTCTCTTTTGGGGTGTCTACCTTCTTTTGGGGTAAACTTACCCTTAACTTGTTACCCCCAAAATAAGCCCTACCCTGATAATACGCCCTAGCACATTTTTTTGGGGACAAAAAAAAAATAAGATAGTGTCTTATTTTCAGGGAAACACAGAAAAGGAGGTCAGTAAGAAGTAGAGGACAGACCGATGTTGACATCTCTGCAGGATCTGACTACAAAGCGTTCGCTTGTCTGTAGTTGCGGAATCACACAGGTCTGCATAGGAGCTGTATACACCAAACAATAGATAGTTTTTTATTAAGGCTATTTACAAAGTGTCTTCATTTTTCTTTTTAGATGTATCGCATCCGCATCAATATAAAATATTTTTTTTAACAGGAACCATCCCTTTAGCCCATTTCCAACATTTATAAGTCGGGTGCAGTTGTGTGGACCGGGCTCAGGAGCTGAGCCTGCGCCAAAAAACATTTAGTGCTCACTATGATATACATCTACCTCTTAAAACAGTGACTGGAGCTCACGTTTAACCCATTTAATGCCACTGTCTGTCCTTTATAGCAGCATTTAAGTGGCGCCTTGATGGTAGGGCATCCGAGCAGGTGCATCCATAATTTGACGGAGGCGTGCCAATGGCTTGCCATGCCAGTAGGAAACGTTTAATTTTTTCCCCCATTTTCAGTACATTATATGGAAAAATGAATGGTGCCAATCAAAAATATTGCATTTTTGAAAAATGGAAGGAAAAGATGAAAGATGAAAAAAAAATATTTACAGCAGAACGGAGCCAGATAACAATATCAGCTCTGCTACATCGGTGATTTCTTTGATGAATGTTTCCTCTATGGGCGATGCAGAGTTTTTATCGAAAGCGGTTGGAACTAAGGCATATTTTTTGCATTCCTCACCTTTTGTTTCACAGGGCAAGGGAGAAAATGCGGCAAAGTCAACTCTGAACCAGGTCAGGCTGATCGGACATCAAAGGGCTGGAGAGAAGCGGTGGCAGCTGAAAAATGCGCGCGCGTCCTCCAGCTGGCACCACTACAAGGGGAACATTAGCCAAAATAAGTCACTGTTCAGTACAGAACATCACACTCCTCGCTCTCTGCACATTGTTCCTGCCGTCCATGAATAAGCAGAAGAACGCATGAAAATGACTCAAACGTTCTGAATTTAGTATCTGCACCCCCCGCCTCCACCCCAACCGGTGCCAGAGCCTTATATCATTATGCAAACTTGCTCTCAGCTTGCTGAATGCTGAAGTCAGAAAGTTTGCAAAGTCATTTAAAAAAAAAAATCATCTCAATGTTTCATACTCATTACATTTGTTTGGATTAACCCTGTCTTGACAAATATATTGTAAAACTTGCATACTGTAGACATCTCATACTTGTATCTCTTTAAAATCCATTGTGCATGCAGTGGGAGCGTCCTCAGCTCATACCACATGGGGCAGATGCCGGCTGTGTTATATAGCCAGCATCTGCCTCTAACAGAGGCATATGAACTACTTAACTCTAACAGTGAAATGTACTGTAAGTATCCTGTTTCCCTGAAAATAAGCGCTAGTAGGGTTTTTTTGTGGGGGGGGGGGGGGGCGGTTTGGAGTATGCTTAAAATATAAGCCCTACTCCAAAAATAGGCCCTCATTGTGGTTTCATAAGGAAGTGTCTAAGCAGCTAAAAAAGTTAAAGAATACAGAAGCAGTCTTCCTCAAAGAAAGAAGACACCCCCAAAACAAAAAGGAAAAAATCCCACTCACCAGACCCCTAACAATTACAGTTGGTAAGTGCTGATGGGAGATGGGCTCTCACACAGTGATCTGCATCACTGCCAAGTCCCTCGCCATTCCAGCTGTATTGCACTGCAGCTCTCACAAACAGATCGGGTACCAATATCTCTCCGCGTGAGTGATACTGCTTCCAGTCACCAGAGGGAGCCAACCACTGTAGAACGCAGGGGGACCTGACAGCGACGCCGATTTGCATGTGAGAGCCCATTCACTTGCCAACGCTAATTGTTGGGGTGTGGTAAGTGCGATTCTTTTAGGGGGTGTCTGCTTTTTTTGTGGGAGTAAACTTAGCAGTACATAAAAAATAATAAATGTAAGCAGGTAATTTAACTCTGTGTAAATATGGTATGTACCCACCACTATAGGACGAGTTCTGCACCATGAGAACAGCAGATCAGATAAGAAAATGTGCATCCGACCCAGTAATAGGAATAACACAAAATGTTGATGTTCCAGAATGTGATGATGATTATAGCTGAATAAATGTTGACTTTTTGTTCAAAAATAAATGTGGATTGTTGTTCATAGGAAAATATAAGACATCCCCTGAAAATAAGCCCTAGCGAAACATCCAGAGCAAAAAATAATATAAGACCCTGTCTTAGTTTCGGGGAAACATGGTAGCACAATCTGGTGTGGGCAGGAGTTCTGGTGCGAAACCATGGCGGGCTACCAATAAATCGCCACAGCAGCCAGGTCTCTACCCCCACAGCCACCTTCTTTGTGCTCCTATTAAGGTTTCATTCTCTTAGGGGGACTAAAAAAATAAAAAGTATTTAAAAAGTAAAAAAAAAAAAAATTAAAAAAATAAAACATAAAGGTTTGAATCACCCACCTTTGCCCAATACAAAAAATAAATATAGTTGGTATCGCAGCGCCCTTAAAAGTTCGATCTCTTCAAATTATACGAGACATACAGTAAATGCTGCAAAGTAAAATCAAAATGCCAGAATTTACAGTCAACAAAAAAATGCAAAAGCGATCAAGGTTTTGTTTGTACCCCAAAATGGTACCAAAGACAACGACAGAGCAGCGCAAAAAAACAAACAAACAAGACCTCGCACAGCTCCATGAACAGAAAAATGATACCACATTTTTTATAAATTTGGTGATTTATTAGTGTGAAGTACGGTATGTGTTTAAAAAAAAGAGAAATTGAGCAAATTTTTCAAATTTTTTACAAAATTTAAAAAAAATTAAACTCCGAAAATTTTAGGTTTTGATTTGCACAAATCCACCAACAATGGCGGCTAGGCGGATGCAATATTTGGTGGATTTTTTTTAGGACTAATAAAGAGTTAAAAAAATCAAATCTGTCCTAGGCCCTCACTTGTCTTACCAGACAGTTCACCATTCCTCTGATCTTCAATTCTTTTAACACTTTGTAATGGTGAGGGCAGGAATTGGTCTATCACAGTCATGTTTTGGAGGTGACCCACATCATGAAGATCACATCCATGGTAATATCAGGGTGGTGACCGACATCACGGAGGTCACATCTATGGTAATATCATGGAGGTGACCCACATCATGGAGGTCACATCTATGGTAATATCATGGAGGTTACCCACATCATAGAGGTCACATCTATGGTAATATCATGGAGGTGACCCACATCATTGAGGTGACCCACATCATGGAGGTCACATCCATAGTAATATGGAGGTGACCCACATCATGGAGGTCACATCCATGATGATATCATGGAGTTGACCCACATCATGGAGGTCACATTCATGGAGATATCATGGAGGTGACCCACATCATGGAGGACACATCCATGGTAATATCATGGAGGTGACTCACATCATGAAGGTCACATCCATGGTAATATCATGGAGGTGACCCACATCATGGAGGACACATCTATGGTAATATCATGGACGTGAGTGACCCACATCATGGAGGTCACATCTATGGTAATATCATTGAGGTGACCCACATCATGAAGGTCACATTCATGGAGATATCATGGCGGTGACCCACATCATGGAGGTCACATCCTTGGTAATATCATGGAGGGGACCCACATCATGGAGGTCACATCCATGCTAATATCATGGAGGTGATGTCGCGGGCGGAGGAGGGGACGCTGCGCTCTCCCACGGCTCGGGTCCGGCTGCCGCTGCTGCTGCGGCCGATGCTGCTCGGTGGCTCGAGCGATGGGTCGGATCCCGGGGACTCGAGCGGCACTCCTCGCCCGTGAGTGAAAAGGGGAATGGTTTTGGGGATTTATTGTCCGTGACGCCACCCACGGTTGTGGTGATTGTGTGGACACCACCGCTGCTCTGGACGGGGATCCCAGGAGCGGTGACAGGGAGTAGCTTTGTTGTTATTTCTCCCCTCCGTAGGTAGGGGGTTGGTTGTCCCGGGGCCCGGTGATGGGGTAGGGGTGGATGGCAGGCCGGGTGTGGGGCCTGGTGAGGTGCAGGGTCGCGGGGGCAGCGCTGTGCCGCACGGCACGGTGGTACTCACTCAGCCTGAGACGATGACACAGTTCTCGGTAAAACACACGGCTGGAAAGACGGTTCCCACAGACGGCTGCTGTTGCTTTTCCCCGGTAGTTAACGGTGACTGTCTCTTTCCCTGCACCTAGTACTTCTGTTGGGTCCAATGGGTTCCCACCGGTAACCCGCTCCCCGACTTGGATATGGGCCGGAGGAGCCCCTCTTTGCCCGCAGGCGCTGGCCCTGAGAAACTGGTGCCTTGGCGGTGGCGGTGTCTCTCTCATACGGTTGGACTGTTGCCTTCAATCGGGACTTAGTTGTTTGGAAACCCGGAGGTCCCCTTCACTGACGGATTTGGCAAATTCACGGCGACTCCAAGCCTTGCCGGATCCGAAAGGCCCCTGCCACTGGTGCTGGCTTCTCTTTGTATACCGGTCCGGTACCGCCGGGCCAATGCCCGTCCACGGTCCTTTCGGCAACCTCCGATCAGCTTCTCCTGCAGACGGTCACCGCCGTCTGCCAACCTTGCTGTCTCTGTCCGGGGCACACACCCGGACCAACTTCAGACTCTTAAGCTGTCACTTTCCTCCTTCCACTTTCACCTCTCCAACTGCTCTCTCTCCTCTCCAAACTCTAACTCTATCTGACTCTTTTTCCTCCTCCAGGACTGTGAACTCCTCGGTGGGCGGAGACCAACTGCCTGGCTTCACCCCCTGGTGTGGACATCAGCCCCTGGGGAAGGCAACAAGGATTTTTGGGTCTAGCTTTGATGTGCCTAACCGGGGTGTAGGGTGTGGTGATGTCATTACCTGTGACCCCTGGCTTGTCCAGGGCGACACAGTGACCCAAATCATGGAGGTCACATCCATATTACTATGGATATCATGGAGTTGACCCACATTATGGAGGTCACATTCATGGAGATATCATGGAGGTGAGCCACATCATGAAGGTCACATCCATGGTGATATCATGGAGGTGGTCCACATCATGGAGGTGGTCCACATCATAGAGGTAACATCCTTGGTAACATCATGGAGGTGACCCACATCATGGAGGTCCCATCCATGGTAATATCATGGAGGTGACCCACATCATGGAAGTCACATCCTTCGTAATATCATGGAGGTGACCCACATCATGGAGGGGACCCATATCATGGACGTCACATCCATGGTAATATCATGGCGGTGACCCACATCATGAAGGTCACATCCATGGTAATATGATCGAGGTGACCCACATCATGGAGGTGACATCTATCATGACATTATGGAGGTGACCCACATCATGACATGTCGCCTCCCACTTGACCCACACTGATGAGGCTGGGGATAGACCTCATTTGGTCACATGGGAAGGGCAGGGTTTGTTTTACACATTGACATTTGTAGGTGGGATAGAGAAGGTATTGGGACCAAAGTGTCCCTGAATATTAAACACCCATATTAGTAATGAAATAAGTCTTACAATCCTCAGCCTTGATCTAATAGTGCTCACTGGCTCCATCAACAAGGTGCAGGTGCCCTCCCGAGGTGGCGGCTTTCAGATTATTGGGCCAGTATTTTACACCATATTGGTGAAAGCTGTAATTATTGAGAGCTTTGTGTTCTCGGCCAAGAAAGACTACAAACTAATGATGTCAGCGCTGTGACATTACACATCCCGGGAGAACCCGCCACCAGGGAGCCGACACTCAGTCAGGGTTTGTTATGGCTCCGCTCCAGCGGTGGAACATGTCTGCATCCAATTACTTGCACATATTGAACATATTTTCACTTTTTTTCTTCCAATTTCAGCCCTTGTGATATCATCTTGGATTTGTATCCATAATAGAGAAGAAATGGTGGCGACCAGAGGCGTACCTTAGCTAGGGCTTCAGCTCAGGGGGGGTGAAACATCTGAGTAGGCCTCTAAGCAGTTAACCATGGTAATAGGTAATGTACCCTGATTGTGCGTACAGAGGAACCTCAGTAGGTGACAACGCTGGAAATAAATCTCCATACAAAGGCCAATACAAATATTACTGCTATATGATGACCGTATAGTGGTAAATACCAGAATATACAAGTGACTACAGTACAGATATATGGTGACTTACAGCTGACGGTCTTTCGGATGGAGTTGTTCACTTTTCCCCTCTTTTTCATCTGCCCCAGTCCAACATGACTGTAACACTGGTTTCCCTAGTGCACCAGCACTCTGGTGTCATAGCGC
This sequence comes from Anomaloglossus baeobatrachus, assembly GCF_048569485.1. NCBI lineage: Eukaryota > Metazoa > Chordata > Amphibia > Anura > Aromobatidae > Anomaloglossus > Anomaloglossus baeobatrachus. The sequence continues at coordinate 39,229,698 of NC_134358.1, forward strand.
CAAATCCCTACTTTCTCCTCTTTCCTGCAAGGCCATCCTCACGCTGCGCGGCCCTCTGCTTACCTTCATGGGCGTCCATGTGTAGCGTAGTCATCTGCACTCCTGTACAAGCATTCTCGTGTTCTGTGGTCCTCAGCATCCCCGTTTTCGTGGCCACTGACATGTCACATGGTCCTCTGCGTCCCTTCATTGCCGTCCACGTGTGGTGCGGTCCCAGGTTTGATCCCCCGTGGTTGCCCACGTCTGTGTCAGTCCGTAGATCCTGCCTAGGCCTCAGGCTCTGCGCATGCTGCGCGGGGGTTGGCTGGTCTCAAATCTAGTGGGCGCGCTCCCCTATACACAATATGGTGGGCCCACAGCATCTCTAAGCACAGTATGATGGGCACACAGCTCCCCTATACACAGTATGATGGGCCCACTGCTCCTCACACACAGTACGATGGGCCCGCAGCTCCCCTATACACAGTATGATGGATTCACAGCTCCTCACACACAGTACAATAGGCCAACAGTTCCCTTATACACAGTATGGTGGGCCCACAGCTCCCCTAGACACAGTATAATAGGCTCTCAGCTCCCCTATACACAGTATGGTGGACCCACAGCTCCCCTAGACACAGTATAATAGGCCAGCAGTTCCCTTATACACAGTATGGTGGACCCCCACAGCTCCCCTATACACAGTATGATGGGTCCACAGCTGCCCTATACACAGTATGATGGATCCACAGCTCCCCTATACACAGTATAATAGGCTCTCAGCTCCCCTATACACAGTATGATGGGCCCACAGCTCCCCTAGACACAGTATAATAGGCTCTCAGCTCCCCTATACACAGTATGGTGGACCCACAGCTCCCCTAGACACAGTATAATAGGCTCTCAGCTCCCCTTTACACAGTATGGTGGACCCCCACAGCTCCCCTATACACAGTATGGTGGACCCCCTCAGCTCCCCTATAGACAGTATGGTGGACTCCCTCAGCTCCCCAATACAAAGTATGATGGGCCCACAACTCCCTTACACATAGTATGATGGTCCCATCATCCAACTGCAAATTGGCCTCCTTCTATGCAGGTGCCAGTGCGAAGGAGGAGAACAGATTTTTAAGACCTACTGTATAATATCCAGGAGGTGACGAAAAGGGTTGCAGTATCATGGCCCAACATTTACTCTGGTACACCATGACACTCGGACCAAGTCAGTACAAACTTCCTTGGCCCTGCAATCAAATGTCAGCATCCTAGGTGCCTCTTGTAATTACAAGGCTTCTACGTCATCACATCAGGGCAAAACATACAAAATGACGTTGCCTGAGGCCTAGTAGTTGAAAGATCTGCCCTGGATGCTGGTAATTGCTAGTACAGTTTTCACTCATGCTGGACCAAGGTAGTGCCCAGGGGCATAACTTGAAGATCATGGGTCACACTACAAAATCCCCACCAAAGCCACAAAAATGTAATGGGCTATAATATTAGTGGTCTTCTCTTATGAGCCAATAGTACCCTTTGGGCCCTTTAGGCTCCATAGACGGGTGTGACAGCAACCCACACCAACCCTGCATCTACTATAGTAACACACCGATAGTGCTAATCTTTTTGCTCATATCTATTATGCAGCAATAATAATTAATCCCGGAAAAGGCAAGCAACATTTACCAAGCCCGAGAAGAACCGAAACCAAACTATTCAAGAATAGAATTCCATCAATATCTCAACTGGCATCAGCACCAAGAAAAACTGCTCAAAGTCAGAGCTCACTGGGCGTAGACGAAGCCTCGGCAAAGTGGATGAGCCTATCCAAGATAAGGTTTATGGTTGAGCTTGGTGTCCTGCCTACATGCACCTGGTTCTGGTTGATGTTGGGTGATACTGACAAAGTAAATTTAGATACAGAATCACATTAGCCCCTCAATTACCCGCTGAGCAGCTATACTCGACTTCAGTTAGAGGAACCCAACGTTCCAAGGCCTGAACACAAAGGTAGCGGTAATTGGCCACAGGCTAAAGAAATATGCCGTCATGAAATGAGCAGGACAAGGTTCTTGGAAGTCCAACATTTGGCCACCAATCTGCCAAGACACCACTCAATGGGACACCAGATAAGTCAAGCCAATCTGAAAACCCCAGTTTTAAGTCGGGACTGAACCATCAGAATCACTAATTTAATAACACGTCCAAAATCCACATTGAGTCAATCCAACCCACACGCAGAAGCAAACTGCTCTACCACAATCCTCTTGGAAAGACAGAAACTAGAATGAAAACTCATCTTGGTCCCTGAAACATTGGAGAGAAACAATAAAACTACTATGATGACCTTGCCTAGGACTTTCATCCAGGCTCCAGTCTTCTTATGTATTTAGTCTTCTCCTCATAGGTCATCTTAGGTCATAGAGGACTCTCATGCGCACAGTCTCCGGAAGTCCCATGGAGAAGGAATAAAGCATTGGTGTGAGCAGGGGATTTCAGAGTTCTTTTCTCGAGGTCAGCGGGGATCACATTGGTCGAATCTTCAAATTACTTCATTTATCTTTTGTATTGATAAGTTTTAAGGAAATAACCTTTTACTTCTCCGTGGCCTGTACATTACCTTGACGCAGGTAAACAGAATCACGATATACAAAGGGCGGTGTGTACATCTGTGACTATAGGTCTGTACATAGCGCATCTCAGCTGTGCCGTACACCATGCACAATAATAACACCGCAAACAGAATGGAACACAACATTAACCGACCTTGGAAGCTGCAAAACCAACACAAGTGTTTACAAGAAAGAAGCTGCGACGTGCGGGAAGGAGAGAAAACATGAGAGAGAAAGGAAGGAGGAATCTAGGGGTAAAGAGAGAAAAGAACAAAAAGAAAGAATGACAGTCAATGCAGGGACAGAAGGAAAGAAGGGAGGAAGAAAGGAAGGAAGGAAGAAAGGAAGGAAGGAAGGAAGCAAGAATTGAAAAGATAAGAGGAAGGAAGGAAGGGAAGAAGGAAGGAAGGAAGGAAGAATGGAAAAGATAAGAGGAAGGAAGGGAAGAAGGAAGGAAGAGACAAAGGAAGGAAGCAAGGAAGGAAGGGAAGAAGGAAGGAAGGAAGAATGTAAAAGATGAAGGAGGAAGGAAGAGAGTAAGGAAGGAGGGAAAGAAAGAAATTTCTAAAGATGGAAGGAATGAAGGGAAGAAGGAATGAGGGAAGGCAGGATAAAAGGAATGATAAAATGATGGATGGAAGGAAAGAAGGAAGGCAATAAAGAAAGAAGAATGGAATGAAGGCAGCAAAGAAAGAAGGATAAAAGGATTGATGTAAAGAAGGAAGGATAAAAGGAAGAAAGGAAGGAAAAGGAAGGAAGAATAGAGAGTAGGTTGGAAGGAAAAGGAAGGCGTAAGAAAGAAAGAGAGATGGAAGGAAGGAAGGAAGGATAAAAGCAAGGATGGAAGGAAGGAAGAAAGAGAGGAAGGAAGGAAAATGAAGTAAGGATAGAAAAAATGTTGGAAGGAAAAGGAAGAAGAAAAAAGAAAGAAAGAGAAAGAAAGAAAAATGGAAGGAAGGATAAAAGGAAGGATTGATGGAAAGAACAAAGGAAGGATAAAAGGACAGATGGAAGAAAAGAAGGAAGAAAGAGAGTAAGGAGGAATGTAATGATAGAGAAAGAAAGAAAGAAAGATGGAAGGAAGGATAAAAGGAAGGATGGATGGAAAGAACAAAGGAAGGATAAAAGGACAGAATGAAGAAAAGAAGGAAGAAAGAGAGTAAGGAAGGATGTAACGATACATAAAGAAAGAGAAAGAAAGAAGAGATATAGAAGGAAGGATGTATGTAAGGAAGGAAGGATAAAAGGAAGGATGAAAAAAAGAAGAAAAGAAAGAAAGGACTAAAAGGAAAAAAAAAAGAAACATGAGAATATGAGGAAAAGATGAAAGGTAGAAAACTATGAACAAAGGAAGGAATGAAGGGAATAAAGAAATTAATTTCAGAGAAATAGAATGGAGGCAGAATGGTAAAAAAGGTAGAGAACAAAGAAATCCCTTCTAATTTCGGAAAATGTATATTGGACCTCAGCCTCTATGTATTTCCAGTTCTGCTTCAGAATTGTGTGGGCAGGAATATACAGCAATATACCTGGACAGAAAGGATCTTATTAAAGGCTTTCAGGAAGACAGTTTGATTTTCTATGTAATGACATTTCCTATTGTAGAGCTTCGCTTATCCATCGCTATACTTTATCTCATTGGCTGAAAGTTGAACAAACTTGGAGAAGATCCTTCAACTTCTGAATCTCATGTAGGTTCTCTGTTATCTAAATCCAGGTGATTCTTTGTTGTTCACACAGACTGCTGAGGAATTTGGTTACTTGGATGACTATCGTGAGAGATACTGTTGGGCGCAGCACCTCCATATGTTGCCTCCGCTGCTCATCTGTCCAGGCCTTAGGGGTGAAGAACCTTCACACAGCTGAAGAGCGACTGAAGAGAAACGTCTTGGAACATTTGTCTTTACAGCAAAAAAAAGAAGCCAACAATTCTGAAAAGTTTCCACGCGGCGTCACATTCAGCAGCTGTTCAAACACTCACCTGACAGGTGAAAGAACACGGACGTCTGCGCAACAATCTCCTGTCTAGCGCCTTAACAGGTCTCGGAACAGATGGGCCCCGGTGTGAGAAGCCCTGGAGGTAAAGAAAACTCTGACGGGTAAAAAGAAATCCAACATCTATCCTCTATCTATCCTCATATCTATTATCTATCTAAACTCTGAAGAGTAAAAAACATCCAACATCTATTATATATCTATATGTTTACCTATTTCTATCTCAGCTTGCAGCCGCTCAGAATTGTTGCATCCTTAAATGTGACAGTTCCGGCACTTCACCTGGCTCATTCCGATTGCCCAGGTGCGGTGGCAATCGTAGTAATATAAGGGGTTAATGACAGCTCACAGCTGCCACTAAGCCCTAGATTAGCAATAAGAGCTGTCTATGTGATCTCCACCATTACTAATCTGTAAATGAAAAGAAATAAATACAAACACTGAAAAATTTTTTTATTTGAAATAAAATATAAAAAATCAACCTTGTTTTCCAATTTAGTAACCCCCTAACACCCAGGTACGACATGATCCACATGAGGTCCCACAACGATCCCGGCTCTGCTACATACTGAAATCCCAACTGGCGGGCACATAAGAACATGTGACCACCTGCTGTGTCTTCAAGCAGAGACTAACTGAGCTGCAGCTGTGAGTGGTGATGTCAGTTTATCTGCGGTCACAGCTGGAGGTTCCCATGGTACTCCACCTGTGACCGCAGGTAAACTGACCTCAGGTGACCTCATTGAACTCAGTAACCTCACCTCAGGTGAACTCATTCAGTTCAATAAAATCTGCATTAGGCAGAAAACAATCTTTTTTGCCAAGAAATGCAGATTTTTTTTGCTGAAATTTATACACCTAATTACTGCACTAAATATGCATCTTCAGACAAAAAAACTCATCTAAACTCGATGTTCTTTTGATGCATTTTTTTTTTTGCCAGAAGATGCAAATTTAGTGAAGTAAATTTGTGTATAAATCTGCATTTCTTGGCAAAAAAAACACACAAAAGTGGTTTTGACGCAGTATTGTGTGGTTTTCTGCCAGGAGATTCAAATTTGGTGCAGAAATCTGGTGCAGACATTAGCAAAAAAACGCACCAAAACGGTGTCAAAACCGAGATGCAGATTTGGTGTGCCCCCCCCCAATTTTAATACCCAGCCATGATAAAGCAGACTGCTGCAGACTGGTATTCTCAGGCTGGGGAAGCCCATGGTTATTGGGCCCCCCCAGCTTAAAAATTATAGCCAACAGCCACCCAGAATTGTCACATCCATTAGATGTGTCAATCTCGGCACTTTACCAGACTCATTGCAATTGCCCTAGTGCATTGGCAATCATAGTAATAACAAGGGTTAATGACAGCTGCCACTATGCCCAGATTAGCAATGGGAGGCATCTATGAGACCCCCCCCCCCGATTACTAATACGGTAAGTGAAAAGAAATAAATACAAACACAGAAAAAAACATTTATTTGAAATAAAATACACAAAAAAACAACCTCTTTCCCCAATTTATTAACTCCAAACGACCAGTTCCAAAGTACTTTACACAAGATCCCATGATGATCCCAGCTGTGATTCATACTGAAGTCGCAACATTAGAAAACATGACCGCCAGCTGCAGCTTCAGTTAGATACTGACTGAGTTTATCTGCAGTCACAGCTGGAGGTTCCCATGGTACTCCACCTGTGACCACAGGTATACTGACCTCAGGTGACTTCTCTGAACTCAGTTACCTCACCTCAAGTGAACTCATTCAGTTCAATGAGACCTGCATCTCCTGGCAGAAAACTCAATTTTTCTGCCAAGAGATGCAGATTTGGTGCTGGAATTTATACACCAAATTCTTACTCCAGTGCTGCATCTCCTGGCAAAAAAAAAAATTGTGTATTTTATTTAAAATAAATGATTTTTGCTGTGTTTGTATTTATTTTTTTCACTTACCGTATTAGTAATCGGGGGGGTCTCATAGATGCCTCCCATTGCTAATCTGGGCATAGTGGCAGCTGTGAGCTGTCATTGACCCCTTATATTACCCCGATTGCCACCAAACCAGGGCAATCGTGACGAGTTGGGTAAAGTACCGGAATTGTCACATCTAATGGATGCGGCAATCTTGGGTGGCTGCAGGCTGCTATTTTTAGGCTGGGAGGGCCCAATAACCATGGGCCTCACCAGCCAGAAAATACCAGCCCCCAGCTGTCTGCTTTTTCATGGCTGAAAATCAAAATGGGGGGGGGGCCCACACCGTTTTTTTTTAAATTATTTATTTAAATAATTTTAAAAAAAGCCACATAGGGTCCCTCTTATTTTGATACACAGCCAAGCTAAGCACACGGCTGGGGGTTGCAGCCTGTAGCCATATGCTTTATCTGCACTGGGTATCACAATATTGGGGGACCCTATACAAATTTATTCATTTTTACACCACTATAGGGACACTGACAGTGTGTTTGATTCCAACCAATCACAGACACTGTCACACTGGGTGGGTGTGTCGTCTGATTGCAACCAATGACAGATGCTGGGGCTGACAAAGGGTGAGAGAAGCAATGAATATGTTTGAAGGTTAATGAGCAGACAGGGAAGTAGTGTTACAGCCATGTGGGAGACTTGGTAAGTATAACTGTACTGCTTTATTCCTTATTTTCTTTCCTTTTCCTTTTTTTTTAAAATATGTGGGTGGCTGAATACGAACAGTTACACGAAGTTCCCTGAGAGCTGTGCTTGGACGCTAGGTATCGGGTACGGACCCCGAACTTTACAATTCTTGTTCACCCATCACTACTCAGCAGTGCAGATCATCCCACGCTTCTCCATGCTTCTATCTGATATCTCCAGACTTAGGGCCCGTGGAGCTTGCGGCAGCTGTGTTTTGTTCCTACACAAGGCGTTCCTATACAAGGTGAGGGACCTGCTCTCTCTTACTGTCACGTCTTCACCACAGCCTGCCGCTGTAATTTTTGCTCCGGCCACCAGGCGCCGCGACATTGCCACGGTGGGTAGTGGCGGTGATAGAAGTCAGGACCAGTAGCTCTGGTGAGTGCAGTCTCCATCCATCCACCAAGCTTGGTAGGCTTGGGACTTGCAGTACCACTGGATGACTGTGGTGGTGTGTGCCTTCCAGGTGAAGTTGTCAGCTTCCAGCTCCAGCTTATTGGAAGGCACCACACCTTTCTTATACCTCCAGAGGTCTGCTGCTCCCTGCCAGATATAGTCTAGTTATACTGCTTGTCTCTGGTTCTCGCCCTGCTCTGTATATTGATCTCTGTCTTTTGACCTCTGCCTGCTCTCTGATGACTCTCCTCCCTGCCGTTTTTGTACCTCGCTGCCATCCCCGTTTTGACCTTAGCCTGATTTCCTGACTACGCTCTTGCCTGCTGATTTTTTTCCCTTTTCTGTATCCCCTGGGTTGACCCTGCCTAACGACTACTCTTTCCTGCATTGCAGCCTTCCATAGGCAGCGATCTCCTGGACCCTTTAGTAATTCCAGATCCCTGTACAGGGGTTAAATGGTTTTGGGGTTCTTGGGATCTTGCTTAGTAGGCGGCTAGCCTCTAGTCTGTTCGTGGCAGCCATCCTGAGACTGTGATCTCGGGCAGATGTTATACTTACACTTTTCTTTTATTGGGTAAAGGGGGCTTTACACGCAACGATATCGCTCGCGAGCATACCCGCCCCCATCGTTTGTGCGTCACAGGCAAATCTCTGTCCGTGTCGCACAATATCGTTAAGACCTGTCACACGGACTTACCTGCCTAGCGACGTCGCTGTGGCCGGCGAACCGCCTCCTTTCTAAGGGGGCGGTTTGTTCGGCGTCAGAGTGGCATCAATAAGCGGCCGCCCAGTAGAAGCAGAGGGACGGAGATGAGCGGACGTAACATCCCGCCCACCTCCTTCCTTCCTCATTGCCGGCGGCCGCAGGTAAGCTTTAGCTCGTCGTTCCCGGGGTGTCACACAGAGCGATGTATGCTGCCTCGGGAACAACAAACAACCTGCGTCCTCAACAATCAACGATTTTTTGAAAAGGAACGACGTGTCAACGATGGACGATTTAGTGAGTATTTTCCATCGTTAACTGTCGCTCGTTGGTGTCACACGCAATGACGTCACTAATGATGTCGAATGTGCGGCACGGAATCCATGACCCCGGCGTTAGATACATCGTTGCGTGTAACGGGGCCTTAAGATCCTTTTGCACTGTTTCTGCACAGTATTGCATGTCTCAGTGGATAGATCTTGCGCATGTACGCTGTATTCCTGTGCTGTGTATTCCTGTGCTGTGTATTCCTGGCTGTGTATTCCTGGCTGTGTATTCCTATGCTGTGTATTCCTGCGCTGTGTATTCCTGCCCCTCTGACAGTATGTTGCAACCTTTGGTCAGGGGCATCACTGCTGTATACTAGAATCAGTAATGCCATAGCTCCAGAGTTGGAAAGCACCAGGTATGTGTCAGGCAGGAGCACACGGCGCATGCGTGAGATTGTCCCAGAGGAGCAAAAGTGCAAGGGGGCGATGGGAGCTCGGAAGTACAAAGTCCACTGGTCACTATGGGAGCCCTTGCAGCTAATTTACATAAAACTTCAAAGTTTCTTTTTTTGCAATGAAAACATTCGGTGAATAAAGCCGCCATCATTGTAATCTCCAGTGCAGAGGTGAGGGGTGACGTTCCTGCAGCATCTTCTCTGTGCTCTCGGAAGTGACATGTCCATGCACAGCAGATGCGCGCGGCTCCGCGCTCGGCTCAAGGTTATCGGCTGAAATAGGAAAGAATTTCACAATGATCTTCATAATAAAAGCAGAGCGTGGAATGATAATATTGACGGCGTTCAGTTATTTCTCATTATTTATGTTTTATTGTAGAAAATCACATTCCAAACAATTCCAGACAAAACACGGATGTAAACAGCTGCGGAAAACGGCGGACAGCAGAGCCGACCCTGAGCCATGTATCGGAAAACAGCAAGGCGTCCTCAGGGATGAGCTGATGCTTAAATCACCATTTTATGATAAATGTATCATGTTTATGTATTGTTATATTTATCAATGTAACAAAAATCTTATATAAAAGTCTAATAATAGACTTCATGTTCCTACATCATGGAGACTAGAAGCAACCGGCTGACTCTGTCTAGAAATATACAGTGGGCACTAACTAAAGCAGAGAAAGGTTATTGCAAAGAAGAGGGAAGGTGAGCTGTGATATCCTCTATGGTGAATGGTGGATCCTGTATTACCTACCATATATAGAGGTGTTATCAATCATTATACAGGAGGAGGAGGTGAGCTGTGACATCACCTATTGTGAATGGTGGATCCTATGTTATCTACTATATATAGAGGTGTTATCAATCATACAGGAGGAGGAGGTGAGCTGTGACATCACCTATTGTGAATGGTGGATCCTGTGTTATCTACTATATATAGAGGTGTTATCAATCATTATACAGGAGGAGGAGGTGAGCTGTGACATCACATATTGTGAATGGTGGATCCTGTGTTATCTACTATATATAGAGGTGTTATCAATCCTTATACATGAGGAGGAGGTGAGCTGTGACATCACCTATTGTGAATGGTGGATCCTATGTTATCTACTATATATAGAGGTGTTATCAATCATTATAAAGGAGGAGGAGGTGAGCTGTGACATCACCTATTGTGAATGGTGGATCCTGTGTTATCTACTATATATAGAGGTGTTATCAACCCTTATACATGAGGAGGAGGTGAGCTGTGACATCACCTATTGTGATTGGTGGATCCTGTGTTAACTAGTGTATATAGAGGTGTTATCAGTCATTGTATAGGAAGAGAAGGAGGGGAGCTGTGACATCATCTATTGTGCATGGTGGATCCTGTGTTATGTCATTGTACAGGAGGAGGAGGAGGTGAGCTGAGACATCACCTACTGTGAATGGTGGATCCTGTATTATCTACTGTATATAGAGGTGGCATCAGTCATTGTATAGGACGAGGAGGTGAGCTGTGACATCACCTATTGTGAATGGTGGATCCTGTGTTATCTACTATATATAGAGGTGTTATTAGTCATTGTAGAGGAGGCGGAGGTGAGCTATGACATCACCTACTGTGAATGATGGATCCTGTGTTATATACTGTATATAGAGGTGTAAGCAGTCATTGTACAGGAGGAGGAGGTGAGCTGTGACTTCACTTATTGTGCATGGTGGATCCTGTGTTATGTCATTGTACCGGAGGAGGTGAGCTGTGACATCACCTATTGTTAATGGTGGATCCTGTGTTATCTACTGTATATAGAGGTGTTATCATTCATTGTACAGGAGGAGGAGGTGAGCTGTGACATCACCTATTGTGAATGGAGGATCTTGTGTTATCTACTGTATTTAGATGTGTTATCAGTCACTGTACGGGAAGGGGAGGAAGTGAGCTGTACCATTTCCACATGTAATATGTTCACCCCCTTTCTTTCTTTCCGCCACATATGCATGCTCACTATAGATAGCACCATCTGAGGACATAATCTGCTGTAGTCGGAGTCTATAATTCCCATTATAATGTGGGGGAAAATGACCAGTGTAATGGATTGTGACCATATGTCAGAACATCTGAGCCAAACCTATATATCTGCTATTGCTGCCATTGTAAGAGATGTACCTGACCCACCCGGTGTGGAATGTTTCCCCTTTGATGGCCGCTATTCTGAAGCTTTATCACATCTGCCGGTATCTCCGGAGCTGTACTCACCTGGCATACAGAGCCGATACCGGGGGTCCCAGGACCATCATCCGCCCCACGCAGGGTACATGGGGATGTAACACCTTATCTCTTTCTTTCCGTTGATCCTTTTCTCTTGTATTACACAATAATCTCAGAAATGGGCGGCACGGTGGCTCAGTAGCTAGCACTGCAGTCTTGTGGTGGCTCAGTGGTTAGCACTGCAGTCTTGCAGCGCTGGGGTCCTGGGTTCAAATCCCACCAAGGACACCATCTGCAAGGAGTGTGTATGTTCCCCCCGTGTTTGCGTGGGTTTCCTCCCACACTCCAAAAACATACAGATAGGGACCTTATATTGCAAGCCCCAATGGGGAAAGAGTTGCCAATGTATGTAAAGTGCCATGGAATTAAAAGCGCTATATATATATATATATATATGTGTGTGTGTGAAGACATTTTCTCTGTGTTCAGGAGTTCAGCCCCGTCTTCCCTCCTCTTCCTCTCTCCTGTCTGCAGCAGGAGCCTCCCCCCTCTGCAGAAATGCAAAAAGATTGATAAGCCCTCACTGAATTGTTAGGTTTAGTGTTGCTTTAAATGGTTTGTTGAAGAGTGAGGACATTTTTTTCCTTAAATACATGTATTTGGGTCTAAAATTATTTTTTCCATTTATTAAAAAAAATATTTTTGCACTGTTTGACATTTACAGGTCCATTGTTTTCCGCCACATTTAACTCAGATGTGGTCTGTGGTCATTAATCAGTTGTGAGGAATTTATAAAAATAAATAAATAAAAAAAAAATAAAAAAAAGAGCTCGCTGACAGGTTCTCAGTTGACTCATTTTGCAGCCAGCAATGGAAAATGCTTCCCCGAGGCTAAAGAAGAAAAATCGGAGCAAAATGTGCCCAAAGATTCTTTCCCTTTTGCTCTCCAGACTCGCCTTTCTTTGTTTAACTCTTTTCGTTTCTTGTTCTTTTGATTAGTGCACTTCGCTCATATAAGAACCCAAATCGCTCCGAAGGCAAAATCTCCGAATCATCCGTTTCCCTTTAAGTGCAGAGGATTAGATGGCGGAGAGCGTCCGCGGAGTGAATGTAAGGTGTGTTACATTCCTACCAAGCTTCTCGGTTTTTGGCTTTTGATCAAAGGAACATCAGCTGCTCAGGAAAAATGTTATCGGGGAACATCTGTGATGACACATCTGCCGAAAAACACACGGGGAACGCAAGAAAGAAGCGCCGCTCTGTACCTGCTCTATATACTGAAGGGGAAATATGAAGAATTAGCCGGGGATAAGAAGTCCATAGGGACCATCTCATCTATGGCCAGTGCCCTGTGCAGCCGGTCATGTTCTTCCCCCTATATATCTATATGGAGCTTGTGCACTGGGCGCAGTCATAGGGAACAGAGAAGGGTCTTCCCCAAATTGTTCCCAAAAAGCTGGATGCTACAATTGCCCATAATGTCTTCTGTAAAAGCATTAAGATGTCCCCTCACTGAAACTAAGACGATGAGCCCGGAGCATTATCCTCCTCCCCCAAACTGTACAGTGGGCACAATGCAGTCAGGGGGTAACTTCTCCTGGAATCACCAAACCCAGACTCATCTACCACCAGATAGAGCAGTGTGATCCGTCACTGTAGAGAACACGTGTCCTCTAGAAATCAGTGGTAGCCGCTATGCACCACTGCATCCGATGCTCAGCATTGTGCTTGGTGATGTACGGCTCAGCATTGTGCTTGGTGATGTACGGCTCAGCATTGTGCTTGGTGATGTATGGCTCAGCATTGTGCTTGGTGATGTATGGCTCAGCATTGTGCTTGGTGATGTGCGGCTCAGCATTGTGCTTGGTGATGTATGGCTCAGCATTGTGCTTGGTGATGTACGGCTCGGCATTGTGCTTGGTGATGTATGGCTCAGCATTGTGCTTGGTGATGTGCGGCTCGGCATTGTGCTTGGTGATGTACGGCTCGGCATTGTGGTTGGTGATGTACGGCTCGGCATTGTGCTTGGTGATGTATGGCTCGGCATTGTGCTTGGTGATGTACGGCTCAGCATTGTGCTTGGTGATGTACGGCTCAGCATTGTGCTTGGTGATGTATGGCTCAGCATTGTGCTTGGTGATGTACGGCTCGGCATTGTGCTTGGTGATGTATGGCTCAGCATTGTGCTTGGTGATGTACGGCTCGGCATTGTGCTTGGTGATGTACAGCTCAGCATTGTGCTTGGTGATGTATGGCTCAGCATTGTGCTTGGTGATGTACGGCTCTGCATTGTGCTTGGTGATGTACGGCTTAGCATTGTGCTTGGTGATGTACGGCTCTGCATTGTGCTTGCTGATGTACGGCTTGGCATTGTGCTTGCTGATGTATGGCTCGGCATTGTGCTTGGTGATGTATGGCTCACCATTGTGCTTGGTGATGTACGGCTCAGCATTGTGCTTGGTGATGTACGGCTCAGCATTGTGCTTGGTGATGTATGGCTCAGCATGGTGCTTGGTGATGTACGGCTCGGCATTGTGCTTGGTGATGTACGGCTCAGCATTGTGCTTGCTGATGTACGGCTTGGCATTGTGCTTGGTGATGTATGGCTCAGCATTGTGCTTGGTGATGTACGGCTCGGCATTGTGCTTGCTGATGTATGGCTCGGCATTGTGCTTGGTGATGTATGGCTCAGCATTGTGCTTGGTGATGTACGGCTCGGCATTGTGCTTGGTGATGTATGGCTCAGCATTGTGCTTGGTGATGTATGGCTCAGCATTGTGCTTGCTGATGTATGGCTCGGCATTGTGCTTGGTGATGTACGGCTCAGCATTGTGCTTGGTGATGTACGGCTCAGCATTGTGCTTGGTGATGTACGGCTCGGCATTGTGCTTGGTGATGTACGGCTCAGCATTGGGCTTGGTGATGTACGGCTCGGCATTGTGCTTGGTGATATACGGCTAAGCATTGTGATTGGTGATGTACGGCTCAGCATTGTGCTTGGTGATGTACGGCTCGGCATTGTACTTGGTGATGTATGGCTCAGCATTGTGCTTGGTGATGTACGGCTCAGCATTGTGCTTGGGGATGTACGGCTCGGCATTGTGCTTGGGGATGTACAGCTCGGCATTGTGCTTGGTGATGTACGGCTCAGCATTGTGCTTGGTGATGTACGGCTCGGCATTGTGCTTGGTGATGTACAGCTCGGCATTGTGCTTGGTGATGTATGGCTCGGCATTGTGCTTGTGATGTACAGCTCAGCATTGGGCTTGGTGATGTACGGCTCGGCATCGTGCTTGGTGATGTACGGCTCGGCATTGTGCTTGGTGATGTACGGCTCAGCATTGTGCTTGGTGATGTACGGCTCGGCATTGTACTTGGTGATGTATGGCTCAGCATTGTGCTTGGTGATGTACGGCTCAGCATTGTGCTTGGGGATGTACGGCTCGGCATTGTGCTTGGTGATGTACGGCTCGGCATTGTACTTGGTGATGTATGGCTCAGCATTGTGCTTGGTGATGTATGGCTCGGCATTGTGCTTGGTGATGTATGGGTCCGCATTGTGCTTGGTGATGTATGGGTCGGCATTGTGCTTGGTGATGTATGGCTCGGCATTGTGCTTGGTGATGTATGGGTCGGCATTGTGCTTGGGGATTTACGGCTCAGCATTGTGCTTGGGGATGTACGGCTCGGCATTGTGCTTGGTGATGTACGGCTCGGCATTGTACTTGGTGATGTATGGCTCAGCATTGTGCTTGGTGATGTATGGCTCGGCATTGTGCTTGGTGATGTATGGGTCCGCATTGTGCTTGGTGATGTATGGGTCGGCATTGTGCTTGGTGATGTATGGCTCAGCATTGTGCTTGGTGATGTATGGCTCGGCATTGTGCTTGGTGATGTACGGCTCAGCATTGTGCTTGGTGATGTACGGATCGGCATTGTGCTTGGTGATGTATGGCTCGGCATTGTGCTTGGTGATGTATGGGTCGGCATTGTGCTTGGGGATGTACGGCTCGGCATTGTGCTTGGTGATGTACGGCTCAGCATTGTGCTTGGTGATGTACGGCTCGGCATTGTGCTTGGTGATGTACGGCTCGGCATTGTGCTTGGTGATGTATGGCTCGGCATTGTGCTTGGTGATGTACGGCTCAGCATTGTGCTTAGTGATGTACGGCTCGGCATTGTGCTTGGTGATGTACGGCTTGGCATTGTGCTTGGTGATGTACGGCTTGGCATTGTACTTGGTGATGTATGGCTCGGCATTGTGCTTGGTGATGTATGGCTCAGCATTGTGCTTGGTGATGTATGGCTCAGCATTGTGCTTGGTGATGTACGGCTCGGCATTGTGCTTGGTGATGTACGGCTCAGCATTGTGCTTAGTGATGTACAGCTCGGCATTGTGCTTGGTGATATACGGCTCAGCATTGTGCTTGGTGATGTACGGCTCGGCATTGTGCTTGGTAATGTACGGCTCAGCATTGTGCTTGGTGATATATGGCTCAGCATTGTGTTTGGTGATGTGTGGCTCAGCATTGTGCTTGGTGATATATGGCTCAGCATTGTGCTTGGTGATGTACGGCTCAGCATTGTGCTTGGTGATATATGGCTCAGCATTGTGCTTGGTGATGTACGGATCGGCATTGTGCTTGGTGATGTGTGGCTCAGCATTGTGCTTGGTGATGTACGGCTCAGCATTGTGCTTGGTGATGTAAAGCTCAGCATTGTGCTTGGTGATGTATGGCTCGGCATTGTGTTTGGTGATGTACGGCTCAGCATTGTGCTTGGTGATGTATGGCTCAGCATTGTGCTTGGTGATCTACGGCTCAGCATTGTGCTTGGTGACATATGGCTCAGCATTGTGCTTGGTGATGTACGGATCGGCATTGTGCTTGGTGATGTGTGGCTCAGCATTGTGCTTGGTGATGTACGGCTCGGCATTGTGCTTGGTGATGTATGGCTCAGCATTGTGCTTGGTGATGTACGGCTCGGCATTGTGCTTGGTGATGTATGGCTCGGCATTGTGCTTGGTGATGTACGGCTCAGCATTGTGCTTGGTGATGTACGGCTCGGCATTGTGCTTGGTGATGTATGGCGCGGCATTGTGCTTGGTGATATAAGGCTCGGCATTGTGCTTGGTGATGTACGGCTCGGCATTGTGCTTGGTGATATATGTCTCAGCATTGCGCTTGGTGATGTGGAGCTCAGCATTGTGCTTGGTGATGTACGGCTCGGCATTGTGCTTGGTGATGTACGGCTCGGCATTGTGATTGGTGATGTACGGCTCAGCATTGTGCTTGGTGATGTATGGCTCAGCATTCTGCTTGGTGATGTATGGCTCGGCATTGTGCTTGGTGATGTACGGCTCAGCATTGTGCTTGGTGATGTACGGCTCAGCATTGTGCTTGGTGATGTACGGCTCGGCATTGTGCTTGGTGATGTATGGCTCGGCATTGTGCTTGGTGATGTACGGCTCGGCATTGTGCTCGGTGATGTACGGCTCAGCATTGTGCTTGGTGATGTACGGCTCGGCATTGTGCTTGGTGATGTACGGCTCAGCATTGTGCTCGGTGATGTACGGCTCAGCATTGTGGTTGGTGATGTATGGCTCGGCATTGTGCTTGGTGATGTACGGCTCAGCATTGTGCTTGGTGATGTACGGCTCGGCATTGTGCTTGGTGATGTACGGCTCGGCATTGTGCTTGGTGATGTACGGCTCGGCATTGTGCTTGGTGATGTACGGCTCAGCATTGTGCTTGGTGATGTACGGCTCGGCATTGTGCTTGGTGATGTATGGCTCGGCATTGTGCTTGGTGATGTACGGCTCGGCATTGTGCTTGGTGATGTACGGCTCTGCATTGTGCTTGGTGATATACGGCTCGGCATTGTGCTTGGTGATGTATGGCTCAGCATTGTGCTTGGTGATGTACGGCTCAGCATTGTGCTTGGTGATGTACGGCTCGGCATTGTGCTTGGTGATGTATGGCTCGGCATTGTGCTTGGTGATGTACGGCTCGGCATTGTGCTTGGTGATGTACGGCTCAGCATTGTGCTTGGTGATTTACGGCTCGGCATTGTGCTTGGTGATGTATGGCTCAGCATTGTGCTTGGTGTTGTATGGCTCGGCATTGTGCTTGGTGATGTATGGCTCGGCATTGTGCTTAGTGATGTACGGCTCGGCATTGTGCTTGGTGATGTACGGCTCGACATTCTGCTTGGTGATGTATGGCTCAGCATTGTGCTTGGTGATGTATGGCTCAGCATTGTGCTTGGTGATGTACGGCTCGGCATTGTGCTTGGTGATGTACGGCTCGGCATTGTGCTTGGTGATGTACGGCTCAGCATTGTGCTTGGTGATGTATGGCTCGGCATTGTGCTTGGTGATGTACAGCTTGGCATTGTGCTTGGTGATGTACGGCTCAGCATTGTGCTTGATGATGTACGGCTCAGCATTGTGCTTGGTGATGTACGGCTCAGCATTGTGCTTGGTGTTGTACGGCTCGGCATTGTGCTTGGTGATGTATGGTTCGGCATTGTGCTTGGTGATGTATGGCTCAGCATTGTGCTTGGTGATGTATGGCTCAGCATTGTGCTTGGTGATGTACGGCTCGGCATTGTGCTTGGTGATATACAGCTCGGCATTGTGCTTGGTGATGTATGGCTCAGCATTGTGCTTGGTGATGTACGGCTCGGCATTGTGCTTGGTAATGTACGGCTCGGCATTGTGCTTGGTGATATACGGCTCAGCATTGTGTTTGGTGATGTGTGGCTCGGCATTGTGCTTGGTGATGTACGGCTCAGCATTGTGCTTGGTGATGTACGGCTCGGCATTGTGCTTGGTGATGTACGGCTCAGCATTGTGCTTGGTGATGTACGGCTCGGCATTGTGCTTGGTGATGTACGGCTCGGCATTGTGCTTGGTGATGTACGGCTCGGCATTGTGCTTGGTGATGTACGGCTCTGCATTGTGCTTGGTGATATACGGCTCGGCATTGTGCTTGGTGATGTATGGCTCAGCATTGTGCTTGGTGATGTACGGCTCAGCATTGTGCTTGGTGATGTACGGCTCGGCATTGTGCTTGGTGATGTATGGCTCGGCATTGTGCTTGGTGATGTACGGCTCGGCATTGTGCTTGGTGATGTACGGCTCAGCATTGTGCTTGGTGATTTACGGCTCGGCATTGTGCTTGGTGATGTATGGCTCAGCATTCTGCTTGGTGTTGTATGGCTCGGCATTGTGCTTGGTGATGTATGGCTCGGCATTGTGCTTAGTGATGTACGGCTCGGCATTGTGCTTGGTGATGTATGGCTCGGCATTGTGCTTGGTGATGTACAGCTTGGCATTGTGCTTGGTGATGTACGGCTCAGCATTGTGCTTGATGATGTACGGCTCAGCATTGTGCTTGATGATGTACGGCTCAGCATTGTGCTTGGTGATGTACGGCTCAGCATTGTGCTTGGTGTTGTACGGCTCGGCATTGTGCTTGGTGATGTATGGTTCGGCATTGTGCTTGGTGATGTATGGCTCAGCATTGTGCTTGGTGATGTATGGCTCAGCATTGTGCTTGGTGATGTACGGCTCGGCATTGTGCTTGGTGATATACAGCTCGGCATTGTGCTTGGTGATGTATGGCTCAGCATTGTGCTTGGTGATGTACGGCTCGGCATTGTGCTTGGTAATGTACGGCTCGGCATTGTGCTTGGTGATATACGGCTCAGCATTGTGTTTGGTGATGTGTGGCTCGGCATTGTGCTTGGTGATGTACGGCTCAGCATTGTGCTTGGTGATGTACAGCTCAGCATTGTGCTTGGTGATGTACGGCTCGGCATTGTGTTTGGTGATGTACGGCTCAGCATTGTGCTTGGTGATGTATAGCTCAGCATTGTGCTTGGTGATGTATGGCTCGGCATTGTGCTTGGTGATGTATGGCTGAGTATTGTGCTTGGTGATGTGTGGCTCAGCATTGTGCTTGGTGATGTACGGCTCAGCATTGTGCTTGGTGATGTACAGCTCGGCGTTGTGCTTGGTGATGTACGGCTCGGCATTGTGCTTGGTGATGTACGGCTCAGCATTGTGCTTGGTGATGTACGGCTCGGCATTGTGGTTGGTGATGTACGGCACAGCATTGTGCTTGGTGATGTACGGCTCAGCATTGTGCTTGGTGATGTACAGCTCGGCATTGTGCTTGGTGATGTACGGCTCGGCATTGTGCTTGATGATGTATGGCTCGGCATTGTGCGTGGTGATGTATGGCTCGGCATTGTGCTTGGTGATGTACGGCTCGGCATTGTGCTTGGTGATGTATGGCTTGGTATTGTGCTTGGTGATGTATGGCTCAACATTGTGCTTAGTGATGTACGGCTCAGCATTGTGCTTGGTGATGTATGGCTTGGTATTGTGCTTGGTGATGTATGGCTCAGCATTGTGCTTGGTGATGTACGGCTCGGCATTGTGCTTGGTGATGTACGGCTCGGCATTGTGCTTGGTGATGTATGGCTCAGCATTGTGCTTGGTGATGTACGGCTCGGCATTGTGCTTGGTGATGTATGGCTCGGCATTGTGCTTGGTGATGTACGGCTCGGCATTGTGCTTGGTGATATACGGCTCAGCATTGTGCTTGGTGATGTATGGCTCAGCATTGTGCTTGGTGATGTATGGCTCGGCATTGTGCTTGGTGATGTAAGGCTCGGCATTGTGCTTGGTGATGTACAGCTCGGCATTGTGCTTGGTGATGTACGGCTCAGCATTGTGCTTGGTGATGTATGGCTCAGCATTGTGCTTGGTGATGTATGGCTCAGCATTGTGCTTGGTGATGTATGGCTCGGCATTGTGCTTGGTGATGTATGGCTCAGCATTGTGCTTGGTGATGTACGGCTCAGCATTGTGCTTGGTGATGTACGGCTCAGCATTGTGCTTGGTGATGTATGGCTCAGCATTGTGCTTGGTGATGTACGGCTCAGCATTGTGCTTGGTGATGTATGGCTCAGCATTGTGCTTGGTGATGTACGGCTCAGCATTGTGCGTGGTGATGTACGGCTCGGCATTGTGCTTGGTGATGTATGGCTCGGCATTGTGCTTGGTGATGTACGGCTCAGCATTGTGCTTGGTGATGTATGGCTCGGCATTGTGCTTGGTGATGTACGGCTCAGCATTGTGCTTGGTGATGTATGGCTCGGCATTGTGCTTGGTGATGTATGGCTCGGCATTGTGCTTGGTGATGTATGGCTCAGCATTGTGCTTGGTGATGTATGGCTCGGCATTGTGATTGGTGATGTACGGCTCGGCATTGTGCTTGGTGATGTATGGCTCAGCATTGTGCTTGGTGATGTATGGCTCGGCATTGTGCTTGGTGAAGTATGGCTCGGCATTGTGCTTGGTGATGTATGGCTCGGCATTGTGCTTGGTGATGTACGGCTCGGCATTGTGCTTGGTGATGTATGGCTCAGCATTGTGCTTGGTGATGTATGGCTTGGCATTGTGCTTGGTGATGTATGGCTCGGCATTGTGCTTGGTGATGTATGGCTCGGCATTGTGCTTGGTGATGTACAGCTCGGCATTGTGCGTGGTGATGTATGGCTCGGCATTGTGCTTGGTGATGTATGGCTCGGCATTGTGCTTGGTGATGTACGGCTCGGCATTGTGCTTGGTGATGTACGGCTCGACATTGTGCTTGGTGATGTATGGCTCGGCATTGTGCTTGGTGATGTACGGCTCGGCATTGTGCTTGGTGATGTATGGCTCGGCATTGTGCTTGGTGATGTATGGCTCGGCATTGTGCTTGGTGATGTAAGGCTCGGCATTGTGCTTGGTGATGTATGGCTCAGCATTGTGCTTGGTGATGTATGGCTCGGCATTGTGCTTGGTGATGTACGGCTCGGCATTGTGCTTGGTGATGTTCGGCTCGGCATTGTGCTTGGTGATGTACGGCTCGGCATTGTGCTTGGTGATGTACAGCTCAGCATTGTGCTTGGTGATGTACGGCTCAGCATTGTGCTTGGTGATGTATGGCTCGGCATTGTGCTTGGTGATGTATGGCTCGGCATTGTGCTTGGGGATGTACGGCTCGGCATTGTGCTTGGTGATGTACGGCTCGGCATTGTGCTTGGTGATGTACGGCTCAGCATTGTGCTTGGTGATGTACGGCTCAGCATTGTGCTTGGTGATGTATGGCTCAGCATTGTGCTTGGTGATGTACGGCTCAGCATTGTGCTTGGTGATGTATGGCTCGGCATTGTGCTTGGTGATGTAAGGCTCAGCATTGTGCTTGGTGATGTACAGCTCGGCATTGTGCTTGGTGATGTATGGCTCAGCATTGTGCTTGGTGATGTACGGCTCAGCATTGTGCTTGGTGATGTATGGCTCAGCATTGTGCTTGGTGATGTATGGCTCGGCATTGTGCTTGGTGATGTACGGCTCAGCATTGTGCGTGGTGATGTATGGCTCGGCATTGTGCTTGGTGATGTATGGCTCGGCATTGTGCTTGGTGATGTACGGCTCAGCATTGTGCGTGGTGATGTATGGCTCGGCATTGTGCTTGGTGATGTACGGCTCAGCATTGTGCTTGGTGATGTATGGCTCGGCATTGTGCTTGGTGATGTAAGGCTCAGCATTGTGCTTGGTGATGTACAGCTCGGCATTGTGCTTGGTGATGTATGGCTCAGCATTGTGCTTGGTGATGTACAGCTCAGCATTGTGCTTGGTGATGTATGGCTCAGCATTGTGCTTGGTGATGTACGGCTCAGCATTGTGCTTGGTGATGTACAGCTCGGCATTGTGCTTGGTGATGTACGGCTCGGCATTGTGTTTGATGATGTATGGCTCGGCATTGTGCGTGGTGATGTATGGCTCGGCATTGTGCTTGGTGATGTACGGCTCGGCATTGTGCTTGGTGATGTATGGCTTGGTATTGTGCTTGTTGATGTAAGGCTCAACATTTTGCTTGGTGATGTACGGCTCGGCATTGTGCTTGGTGATGTATGGCTTGGTATTGTGCTTGGTGATGTATGGCTCAGCATTGTGCTTGGTGATGTACGGCTCGGCATTGTGCTTGGTGATGTACGGCTCGGCATTGTGCTTGGTGATGTATGGCTCAGCATTGTGCTTGGTGATGTACGGCTCGGCATTGTGCTTGGTGATGTATGGCTCGGCATTGTGCTTGGTGATGTACGGCTCGGCATTGTGCTTGGTGATGTACGGCTCAGCATTGTGCTTGGTGATGTATGGCTCAGCATTGTGCTTGGTGATGTATGGCTCGGCATTGTGCTTGGTGATGTACAGCTCGGCATTGTGCTTGGTGATGTATGGCTCAGCATTGTGCTTGGTGATCTATGGCTCAGCATTGTGCTTGGTGATGTATGGCTCAGCATTGTGCTTGGTGATGTATGGCTCGGCATTGTGCTTGGTGATGTATGGCTCAGCATTGTGCTTGTTGATTTACGGCTCAGCATTGTGCTTGGTTATGTACGGCTCAGCATTGTGCTTGGTGATGTATGGCTCAGCATTGTGCTTGGTGATGTACGGCTCAGCATTGTGCGTGGTGATGTACGGCTCGGCATTGTGCTTGGTGATGTATGGCTCGGCATTGTGCTTGGTGATGTATGGCTCAGCATTGTCCTTGGTGATGTATGGCTCGGCATTGTGATTGGTGATGTACGGCTCGGCATTGTGCTTGGTGATGTATGGCTCAGCATTGTGCTTGGTGATGTATGGCTCGGCATTGTGCTTGGTGATGTATGGCTCGGCATTGTGCTTGGTGATGTATGGCTCGGCATTGTGCTTGGTGATGTACGGCTCGGCATTGTGCTTGGTGATTTATGGCTCAGCATTGTGCTTGGTGATGTATGGCTCGGCATTGTGCTTGGTGATGTATGGCTCGGCATTGTGCTTGGTGATGTATGGCTCGGCATTGTGCTTGGTGATGTACGGCTCGGCATTGTGCGTGGTGATGTATGGCTCGGCATTGTGCTTGGTGATGTATGGCTCGGCATTGTGCTTAGTGATGTACGGCTCGGCATTGTGCTTGGTGATGTATGGCTCGACATTGTGCTTGGTGATGTATGGCTCGGCATTGTGCTTGGTGATGTACGGCTCGGCATTGTGCTTGGTGATGTATGGCTCAGCATTGTGCTTGGTGATGTATGGCTCGGCATTGTGCTTGGTGATGTATGGCTCGGCATTGTGCTTGGTGATGTATGGCTCGGCATTGTGCTTGGTGATGTATGGCTCGGCATTGTGCTTGGTGATGTAAGGCTCGGCATTGTGCTTGGTGATGTATGGCTCAGCATTGTGCTTGGTGATGTATGGCTCGGCATTGTGCTTGGTGATGTACGGCTCGGCATTGTGCTTGGTGATGTTCGGCTCGGCATTGTGCTTGGTGATGTACGGCTCGGCATTGTGCTTGGTGATGTACAGCTCAGCATTGTGCTTGGTGATGTACGGCTCAGCATTGTGCTTGGTGATGTACGGCTCAGCATTGTGCTTGGTGATGTATGGCTCGGCATTGTGCTTGAGGATGTACGGCTCGGCATTGTGCTTGGTGATGTACGGCTCGGCATTATGCTTGGTGATGTACGGCTCAGCATTGTGCTTGGTGATGTATGGCTCGGCATTGTGCTTGGTGATGTAAGGCTCAGCATTGTGCTTGGTGATGTACAGCTCGGCATTGTGCTTGGTGATGTATGGCTCAGCATTGTGCTTGGTGATGTACGGCTCAGCATTGTGCTTGGTGATGTATGGCTCAGCATTGTGCTTGGTGATGTATGGCTCAGCATTGTGCTTGGTGATGTACAGCTCGGCATTGTGCTTGGTGATGTATGGCTCAGCATTGTGCTTGGTGATGTACGGCTCAGCATTGTGCTTGGTGATGTATGGCTCAGCATTGTGCTTGGTGATGTACGGCTCAGCATTGTGCGTGGTTATGTATGGCTCGGCATTGTGCTTGGTGATGTATGGCTCGGCATTGTGCTTGGTGATGTACGGCTCAGCATTGTGCGTGGTGATGTATGGCTCGGCATTGTGCTTGGTGATGTACGGCTCAGCATTGTGCTTGGTGATGTATGGCTCAGCATTGTGCTTGGTGATGTACAGCTCGGCATTGTGCTTGGTGATGTATGGCTCAGCATTGTGCTTGGTGATGTACGGCTCAGCATTGTGCTTGGTGATGTATGGCTCAGCATTGTGCTTGGTGATGTACGGTTCAGCATTGTGCTTGGTGATGTACGGCTCAGCATTGTGCTTGGTGATGTATGGCTCTGCATTGTGCTTGGTGATGTATGGCTCGGCATTGTGCTTGGTGATGTACGGCTCAGCATTGTGCGTGGTGATGTACGGCTCGGCATTGTGCTTGGTGATGTATGGCTCGGCATTGTGCTTGGTGATGTACGGCTCAGCATTGTGCTTGGTGATGTATGGCTCGGCATTGTGCGTGGTGATGTATGGCTCGGCATTGTGCTTGGTGATGTACGGCTCGGCATTATGCTTGGTGATGTACGGCTCAGCATTGTGCTTGGTGATGTATGGCTCGGCATTGTGCTTGGTGATGTAAGGCTCAGCATTGTGCTTGGTGATGTACAGCTCGGCATTGTGCTTGGTGATGTAAGGCTCAGCATTGTGCTTGGTGATGTACGGCTCAGCATTGTGCTTGGTGATGTATGGCTCAGCATTGTGCTTGGTGATGTATGGCTCGGCATTGTGCTTGGTGATGTACGGCTCAGCATTGTGCGTGGTGATGTATGGCTCGGCATTGTGCTTGGTGATGTATGGCTCGGCATTGTGCTTGGTGATGTACGGCTCAGCATTGTGCGTGGTGATGTATGGCTCGGCATTGTGCTTGGTGATGTACGGCTCAGCATTGTGCTTGGTGATGTATGGCTCGGCATTGTGCTTGGTGATGTATGGCTCGGCATTGTGCTTGGTGATGTATGGCTCAGCATTGTGCTTGGTGATGTATGGCTCGGCATTGTGATTGGTGATGTACGGCTCGGCATTGTGCTTGGTGATGTATGGCTCAGCATTGTGCTTGGTGATGTATGGCTCGGCATTGTGCTTGGTGATGTATGGCTCGGCATTGTGCTTGGTGATGTATGGCTCGGCATTGTGCTTGGTGATGTACGGCTCGGCATTGTGCTTGGTGATGTATGGCTCAGCATTGTGCTTGGTGATGTATGGCTCGGCATTGTGCTTGGTGATGTATGGCTCGGCATTGTGCTTGGTGATGTATGGCTCGGCATTGTGCTTGGTGATGTATGGCTCGGCATTGTGCTTGGTGATGTAAGGCTCAGCATTGTGCTTGGTGATGTACAGCTCGGCATTGTGCTTGGTGATGTATGGCTCAGCATTGTGCTTGGTGATGTACGGCTCAGCACTGTGCTTGGTGATCTATGGCTCAGCATTGTGCTTGGTGATGTATGGCTCGGCATTGTGCTTGGTGATGTACGGCTCAGCATTGTGCGTGGTGATGTACGGCTCGGCATTGTGCTTGGTGATGTATGGCTCGGCATTGTGCTTGGTGATGTACGGCTCAGCATTGTGCGTGGTGATGTATGGCTCGGCATTGTGCTTGGTGATGTACGGCTCAGCATTGTGCTTGGTGATGTATGGCTCGGCATTGTGCTTGGTGATGTATGGCTCGGCATTGTGCTTGGTGATGTATGGCTCAGCATTGTGCTTGGTGATGTATGGCTCGGCATTGTGATTGGTGATGTACGGCTCGGCATTGTGCTTGGTGATGTATGGCTCAGCATTGTGCTTAATGATGTATGGCTCGGCATTGTGCTTGGTGATGTATGGCTCGGCATTGTGCTTGGTGATGTATGGCTCGGCATTGTGCTTGGTGATGTACGGCTCGGCATTGTGCTTGGTGATGTACGGCTCAGCATTGTGCTTGGTGATGTATGGCTCGGCATTGTGCTTGGTGATGTATGGCTCGGCATTGTGCTTGGTGATGTATGGCTCTGCATTGTGCTTGGTGATGTACGGCTCGGCATTGTGCGTGGTGATGTACGGCTCTGCATTGTGCTTGGTGATGTACGGCTCGGCATTGTGCGTGGTGATGTATGGCTCGGCATTGTGCTTGGTGATGTATGGCTCGGCATTGTGCTTGGTGATGTACGGCTCGGCATTGTGCTTGGTGATGTACGGCTCGACATTGTGCTTGGTGATGTATGGCTCGGCATTGTGCTTGGTGATGTATGGCTCGGCATTGTGCTTGGTGATGTATGGCTCAGCATTGTGCTTGGTGATGTATGGCTCGGCATTGTGCTTGGTGATGTACGGCTCATCATTGTGCTTGGTGATGTTCGGCTCGGCATTGTGCTTGGTGATGTACGGCTCGGCATTGTGCTTGGTGATGTACAGCTCAGCATTGTGCTTGGTGATGTACGGCTCAGCATTGTGCTTGGTGATGTACGGCTCGGCATTGTGCTTGGTGATGTATGGCTCGGCATTGTGCTTGGGGATGTACGGCTCGGCATTGTGCTTGGTGATGTACAGCTCAGCATTGTGCTTGGTGATGTACGGCTCAGCATTGTGCTTGGTGATGTATGGCTCGGCATTGTGCTTGGTGATGTAAGGCTCAGCATTGTGCTTGGTGATGTACAGCTCGGCATTGTGCTTGGTGATGTATGGCTCAGCATTGTGCTTGGTGATGTACGGCTCAGCATTGTGCTTGGTGATGTATGGCTCAGCATTGTGCTTGGTGATGTATGGATCGGCATTGTGCTTGGTGATGTACGGCTCAGCATTGTGCGTGGTGATGTATGGCTCGGCTTTGTGCTTGGTGATGTACAGCTCAGCATTGTGCTTGGTGATGTATGGCTCGGCATTGTGCTTGGTGATGTATGGCGCGGCATTGTGCTTGGTGATATAAGGCTCGGCATTGTGCTTGGTGATGTACGGCTCGGCATTGTGCTTGGTGATATATGTCTCAGCATTGTGCTTGGTGATGTGGAGCTCAGCATTGTGCTTGGTGATGTACGGCTCGGCATTGTGCTTGGTGATGTACGGCTCGGCATTGTGATTGGTGATGTACGGCTCAGCATTGTGCTTGGTGATGTATGGCTCAGCATTCTGCTTGGTGATGTATGGCTCGGCATTGTGCTTGGTGATGTACGGCTCAGCATTGTGCTTGGTGATGTACGGCTCAGCATTGTGCTTGGTGATGTACGGCTCGGCATTGTGCTTGGTGATGTACGGCTCAGCATTGTGCTTGGTGATGTACGGCTCGGCATTGTGCTTGGTGATGTACGGCTCGGCATTGTGCTTGGTGATTTATGGCTCAGCATTGTGCTTGGTGATGTATGGCTCGGCATTGTGCTTGGTGATGTATGGCTCGGCATTGTGCTTGGTGATGTATGGCTCGGCATTGTGCTTGGTGATGTACGGCTCGGCATTGTGCGTGGTGATGTATGGCTCGGCATTGTGCTTGGTGATGTATGGCTCGGCATTGTGCTTAGTGATGTACGGCTCGGCATTGTGCTTGGTGATGTATGGCTCGACATTGTGCTTGGTGATGTATGGCTCGGCATTGTGCTTGGTGATGTACGGCTCGGCATTGTGCTTGGTGATGTATGGCTCAGCATTGTGCTTGGTGATGTATGGCTCGGCATTGTGCTTGGTGATGTATGGCTCGGCATTGTGCTTGGTGATGTATGGCTCGGCATTGTGCTTGGTGATGTATGGCTCGGCATTGTGCTTGGTGATGTAAGGCTCGGCATTGTGCTTGGTGATGTATGGCTCAGCATTGTGCTTGGTGATGTATGGCTCGGCATTGTGCTTGGTGATGTACGGCTCGGCATTGTGCTTGGTGATGTTCGGCTCGGCATTGTGCTTGGTGATGTACGGCTCGGCATTGTGCTTGGTGATGTACAGCTCAGCATTGTGCTTGGTGATGTACGGCTCAGCATTGTGCTTGGTGATGTACGGCTCAGCATTGTGCTTGGTGATGTATGGCTCGGCATTGTGCTTGAGGATGTACGGCTCGGCATTGTGCTTGGTGATGTACGGCTCGGCATTATGCTTGGTGATGTACGGCTCAGCATTGTGCTTGGTGATGTATGGCTCGGCATTGTGCTTGGTGATGTAAGGCTCAGCATTGTGCTTGGTGATGTACAGCTCGGCATTGTGCTTGGTGATGTATGGCTCAGCATTGTGCTTGGTGATGTACGGCTCAGCATTGTGCTTGGTGATGTATGGCTCAGCATTGTGCTTGGTGATGTATGGCTCAGCATTGTGCTTGGTGATGTACAGCTCGGCATTGTGCTTGGTGATGTATGGCTCAGCATTGTGCTTGGTGATGTACGGCTCAGCATTGTGCTTGGTGATGTATGGCTCAGCATTGTGCTTGGTGATGTACGGCTCAGCATTGTGCGTGGTTATGTATGGCTCGGCATTGTGCTTGGTGATGTATGGCTCGGCATTGTGCTTGGTGATGTACGGCTCAGCATTGTGCGTGGTGATGTATGGCTCGGCATTGTGCTTGGTGATGTACGGCTCAGCATTGTGCTTGGTGATGTATGGCTCAGCATTGTGCTTGGTGATGTACAGCTCGGCATTGTGCTTGGTGATGTATGGCTCAGCATTGTGCTTGGTGATGTACGGCTCAGCATTGTGCTTGGTGATGTATGGCTCAGCATTGTGCTTGGTGATGTACGGTTCAGCATTGTGCTTGGTGATGTACGGCTCAGCATTGTGCTTGGTGATGTATGGCTCTGCATTGTGCTTGGTGATGTATGGCTCGGCATTGTGCTTGGTGATGTACGGCTCAGCATTGTGCGTGGTGATGTACGGCTCGGCATTGTGCTTGGTGATGTATGGCTCGGCATTGTGCTTGGTGATGTACGGCTCAGCATTGTGCTTGGTGATGTATGGCTCGGCATTGTGCGTGGTGATGTATGGCTCGGCATTGTGCTTGGTGATGTACGGCTCGGCATTATGCTTGGTGATGTACGGCTCAGCATTGTGCTTGGTGATGTATGGCTCGGCATTGTGCTTGGTGATGTAAGGCTCAGCATTGTGCTTGGTGATGTACAGCTCGGCATTGTGCTTGGTGATGTAAGGCTCAGCATTGTGCTTGGTGATGTACGGCTCAGCATTGTGCTTGGTGATGTATGGCTCAGCATTGTGCTTGGTGATGTATGGCTCGGCATTGTGCTTGGTGATGTACGGCTCAGCATTGTGCGTGGTGATGTATGGCTCGGCATTGTGCTTGGTGATGTATGGCTCGGCATTGTGCTTGGTGATGTACGGCTCAGCATTGTGCGTGGTGATGTATGGCTCGGCATTGTGCTTGGTGATGTACGGCTCAGCATTGTGCTTGGTGATGTATGGCTCGGCATTGTGCTTGGTGATGTATGGCTCGGCATTGTGCTTGGTGATGTATGGCTCAGCATTGTGCTTGGTGATGTATGGCTCGGCATTGTGATTGGTGATGTACGGCTCGGCATTGTGCTTGGTGATGTATGGCTCAGCATTGTGCTTGGTGATGTATGGCTCGGCATTGTGCTTGGTGATGTATGGCTCGGCATTGTGCTTGGTGATGTATGGCTCGGCATTGTGCTTGGTGATGTACGGCTCGGCATTGTGCTTGGTGATGTATGGCTCAGCATTGTGCTTGGTGATGTATGGCTCGGCATTGTGCTTGGTGATGTATGGCTCGGCATTGTGCTTGGTGATGTATGGCTCGGCATTGTGCTTGGTGATGTATGGCTCGGCATTGTGCTTGGTGATGTAAGGCTCAGCATTGTGCTTGGTGATGTACAGCTCGGCATTGTGCTTGGTGATGTATGGCTCAGCATTGTGCTTGGTGATGTACGGCTCAGCACTGTGCTTGGTGATCTATGGCTCAGCATTGTGCTTGGTGATGTATGGCTCGGCATTGTGCTTGGTGATGTACGGCTCAGCATTGTGCGTGGTGATGTACGGCTCGGCATTGTGCTTGGTGATGTATGGCTCGGCATTGTGCTTGGTGATGTACGGCTCAGCATTGTGCGTGGTGATGTATGGCTCGGCATTGTGCTTGGTGATGTACGGCTCAGCATTGTGCTTGGTGATGTATGGCTCGGCATTGTGCTTGGTGATGTATGGCTCGGCATTGTGCTTGGTGATGTATGGCTCAGCATTGTGCTTGGTGATGTATGGCTCGGCATTGTGATTGGTGATGTACGGCTCGGCATTGTGCTTGGTGATGTATGGCTCAGCATTGTGCTTAATGATGTATGGCTCGGCATTGTGCTTGGTGATGTATGGCTCGGCATTGTGCTTGGTGATGTATGGCTCGGCATTGTGCTTGGTGATGTACGGCTCGGCATTGTGCTTGGTGATGTACGGCTCAGCATTGTGCTTGGTGATGTATGGCTCGGCATTGTGCTTGGTGATGTATGGCTCGGCATTGTGCTTGGTGATGTATGGCTCTGCATTGTGCTTGGTGATGTACGGCTCGGCATTGTGCGTGGTGATGTACGGCTCTGCATTGTGCTTGGTGATGTACGGCTCGGCATTGTGCGTGGTGATGTATGGCTCGGCATTGTGCTTGGTGATGTATGGCTCGGCATTGTGCTTGGTGATGTACGGCTCGGCATTGTGCTTGGTGATGTACGGCTCGACATTGTGCTTGGTGATGTATGGCTCGGCATTGTGCTTGGTGATGTATGGCTCGGCATTGTGCTTGGTGATGTATGGCTCAGCATTGTGCTTGGTGATGTATGGCTCGGCATTGTGCTTGGTGATGTACGGCTCATCATTGTGCTTGGTGATGTTCGGCTCGGCATTGTGCTTGGTGATGTACGGCTCGGCATTGTGCTTGGTGATGTACAGCTCAGCATTGTGCTTGGTGATGTACGGCTCAGCATTGTGCTTGGTGATGTACGGCTCGGCATTGTGCTTGGTGATGTATGGCTCGGCATTGTGCTTGGGGATGTACGGCTCGGCATTGTGCTTGGTGATGTACAGCTCAGCATTGTGCTTGGTGATGTACGGCTCAGCATTGTGCTTGGTGATGTATGGCTCGGCATTGTGCTTGGTGATGTAAGGCTCAGCATTGTGCTTGGTGATGTACAGCTCGGCATTGTGCTTGGTGATGTATGGCTCAGCATTGTGCTTGGTGATGTACGGCTCAGCATTGTGCTTGGTGATGTATGGCTCAGCATTGTGCTTGGTGATGTATGGATCGGCATTGTGCTTGGTGATGTACGGCTCAGCATTGTGCGTGGTGATGTATGGCTCGGCTTTGTGCTTGGTGATGTACAGCTCAGCATTGTGCTTGGTGATGTATGGCTCGGCATTGTGCTTGGTGATGTATGGCGCGGCATTGTGCTTGGTGATATAAGGCTCGGCATTGTGCTTGGTGATGTACGGCTCGGCATTGTGCTTGGTGATATATGTCTCAGCATTGTGCTTGGTGATGTGGAGCTCAGCATTGTGCTTGGTGATGTACGGCTCGGCATTGTGCTTGGTGATGTACGGCTCGGCATTGTGATTGGTGATGTACGGCTCAGCATTGTGCTTGGTGATGTATGGCTCAGCATTCTGCTTGGTGATGTATGGCTCGGCATTGTGCTTGGTGATGTACGGCTCAGCATTGTGCTTGGTGATGTACGGCTCAGCATTGTGCTTGGTGATGTACGGCTCGGCATTGTGCTTGGTGATGTACGGCTCAGCATTGTGCTTGGTGATGTACGGCTCGGCATTGTGCTTGGTGATGTATGGCTCGGCATTGTGCTTGGTGATGTACGGCTCGGCATTGTGCTTGGTGATGTACGGCTCAGCATTGTGCTTGGTGATGTACGGCTCGGCATTGTGCTTGGTGATGTATGGCTCGGCATTGTGCTTGGTGATGTACGGCTCGGCATTGTGCTTGGTGATGTATGGCTCGGCATTGTGCTTGGTGATGTACGGCTCGGCATTGTGCTTGGTGATGTACGGCTCTGCATTGTGCTTGGTGATATACGGCTCGGCATTGTGCTTGAAGATGTATGGCTCAGCATTGTGCTTGGTGATGTACGGCTCAGCATTGTGCTTGGTGATGTACGGCTCGGCATTGTGCTTGGTGATGTATGGCTCGGCATTGTGCTTGGTGATGTATGGCTCGGCATTGTGCTTGGTGATGTACGGCTCAGCATTGTGCTTGGTGATGTATGGCTCGGCATTGTGCTTGGTGATGTACGGCTCAGCATTGTGCTTGGTGATTTACGGCTCGGCATTGTGCTTGGTGATGTATGGCTCAGCATTGTGCTTGGTGTTGTATGGCTCGGCATTGTGCTTGGTGATGTATGGCTCGGCATTGTGCTTAGTGATGTACGGCTCGGCATTGTGCTTGGTGATGTACGGCTCGACATTCTGCTTGGTGATGTATGGCTCAGCATTGTGCTTGGTGATGTATGGCTCAGCATTGTGCTTGGTGATGTACGGCTCGGCATTGTGCTTGGTGATGTACGGCTCAGCATTGTGCTTGGTGATGTACGGCTCAGCATTGTGCTTGGTGATGTATGGCTTGGCATTGTGCTTGGTGATGTACAGCTTGGCATTGTGCTTGGTGATGTACGGCTCAGCATTGTGCTTGATGATGTACGGCTCAGCATTGTGCTTGGTGATGTACGGCTCAGCATTGTGCTTGGTGTTGTACGGCTCGGCATTGTGCTTGGTGATGTATGGTTCGGCATTGTGCTTGGTGATGTATGGCTCAGCATTGTGCTTGGTGATGTATGGCTCAGCATTGTGCTTGGTGATGTACGGCTCGGCATTGTGCTTGGTGATTTACGGCTCGGCATTGTGCTTGGTGATGTATGGCTCAGCATTGTGCTTGGTGTTGTATGGCTCGGCATTGTGCTTGGTGATGTATGGCTCGGCATTGTGCTTAGTGATGTACGGCTCGGCATTGTGCTTGGTGATGTACGGCTCGACATTCTGCTTGGTGATGTATGGCTCAGCATTGTGCTTGGTGATGTATGGCTCAGCATTGTGCTTGGTGATGTACGGCTCGGCATTGTGCTTGGTGATGTACGGCTCGGCATTGTGCTTGGTGATGTACGGCTCAGCATTGTGCTTGGTGATGTATGGCTCGGCATTGTGCTTGGTGATGTACAGCTTGGCATTGTGCTTGGTGATGTACGGCTCGGCATTGTGCTTGGTGTTGTACGGCTCGGCATTGTGCTTGGTGATGTATGGTTCGGCATTGTGCTTGGTGATGTATGGCTCAGCATTGTGCTTGGTGATGTATGGCTCAGCATTGTGCTTGGTGATGTACGGCTCGGCATTGTGCTTGGTGATTTACGGCTCGGCATTGTGCTTGGTGATGTATGGCTCAGCATTGTGCTTGGTGTTGTATGGCTCGGCATTGTGCTTGGTGATGTATGGCTCGGCATTGTGCTTAGTGATGTACTGCTCGGCATTGTGCTTGGTGATGTACGGCTCGACATTCTGCTTGGTGATGTATGGCTCAGCATTGTGCTTGGTGATGTATGGCTCAGCATTGTGCTTGGTGATGTACGGCTCGGCATTGTGCTTGGTGATGTACGGCTCGGCATTGTGCTTGGTGATGTACGGCTCAGCATTGTGCTTGGTGATGTATGGCTCGGCATTGTGCTTGGTGATGTACAGCTTGGCATTGTGCTTGGTGATGTACGGCTCAGCATTGTGCTTGATGATGTACGGCTCAGCATTGTGCTTGGTGATGTACGGCTCAGCATTGTGCTTGGTGTTGTACGGCTCGGCATTGTGCTTGGTGATGTATGGTTCGGCATTGTGCTTGGTGATGTATGGCTCAGCATTGTGCTTGGTGATGTATGGCTCAGCATTGTGCTTGGTGATGTACGGCTCGGCATTGTGCTTGGTAATGTACGGCTCGGCATTCTGCTTGGTGATGTATGGCTCAGCATTGTGCTTGGTGATGTACGGCTCGGCATTGTGCTTGGTAATGTACGGCTCGGCATTGTGCTTGGTGATATACGGCTCAGCATTGTGTTTGGTGATGTGTGGCTCGGCATTGTGCTTGGTGATGTACGGCTCAGCATTGTGCTTGGTGATGTACAGCTCAGCATTGTGCTTGGTGATGTACGGCTCGGCATTGTGTTTGGTGATGTACGGCTCAGCATTGTGCTTGGTGATGTATAGCTCAGCATTGTGCTTGGTGATGTATGGCTCGGCATTGTGCTTGGTGATGTATGGCTGAGTATTGTGCTTGGTGATGTGTGGCTCAGCATTGTGCTTGTTGATGTACGGCTCAGCATTGTGCTTGATGATGCACAGCTCGGCATTGTGCTTGGTGATGTACGGCTCGGCATTGTGCTTGGTGATGTACGGCTCAGCATTGTGCTTGGTGATGTACGGCTCGGCATTGTGGTTGGTGATGTACGGCTCAGCATTGTGCTTGGTAATGTACGGCTCAGCATTGTGCTTGGTGATGCACAGCTCGGCATTGTGCTTGGTGATGTACGGCTCGGCATTGTGCTTGATGATGTATGGCTCGGCATTGTGTGTGGTGATGTATGGCTCGGCATTGTGCTTGGTGATGTACGGCTCGGCATTGTGCTTGGTGATGTATGGCTTGGTATTGTGCTTGGTGATGTATGGCTCAACATTGTGCTTGGTGATGTACGGCTCGGCATTGTGCTTGGTGATGTATGGCTTGGTATTGTGCTTGGTGATGTATGGCTCAGCATTGTGCTTGGTGATGTACGGCTCGGCATTGTGCTTGGTGATGTACGGCTCGGCATTGTGCTTGGTGATGTATGGCTCAGCATTGTGCTTGGTGATGTACGGCTCGGCATTGTGCTTGGTGATGTATGGCTCGGCATTGTGCTTGGTGATGTACGGCTCGGCATTGTGCTTGGTGATGTACGGCTCAGCATTGTGCTTGGTGATGTATGGCTCAGCATTGTGCTTGGTGATGTATGGCTCGGCATTGTGCTTGGTGATGTAAGGCTCGGCATTGTGCTTGGTGATGTACAGCTCGGCATTGTGCTTGGTGATGTATGGCTCAGCATTGTGCTTGGTGATGTATGGCTCAGCATTGTGCTTGGTGATGTATGGCTCAGCATTGTGCTTGGTGATGTATGGCTCGGCATTGTGCTTGGTGATGTATGGCTCAGCATTGTGCTTGGTGATGTATGGCTCAGCATTGTGCTTGGTGATGTACGGCTCAGCATTGTGCTTGGTGATGTATGGCTCAGCATTGTGCTTGGTGATGTATGGCTCAGCATTGTGCTTGGTGATGTACGGCTCATCATTGTGCGTGGTGATGTACGGCTCGGCATTGTGCTTGGTGATGTATGGCTTGGCATTGTGCTTGGTGATGTACGGCTCAGCATTGTGCTTGGTGATGTATGGCTCGGCATTGTGCGTGGTGATGTATGGCTCGGCATTGTGCTTGGTGATGTACGGCTCGGCATTATGCTTGGTGATGTACGGCTCAGCATTGTGCTTGGTGATGTATGGCTCGGCATTGTGCTTGGTGATGTAAGGCTCAGCATTGTGCTTGGTGATGTACAGCTCGGCATTGTGCTTGGTGATGTATGGCTCAGCATTGTGCTTGGTGATGTACGGCTCAGCATTGTGCTTGGTGACGTATGGCTCAGCATTGTGCTTGGTGATGTATGGCTCGGCATTGTGCTTGGTGATGTACGGCTCAGCATTGTGCGTGGTGATGTATGGCTCGGCATTGTG
The DNA here is from genome assembly GCF_048569485.1 of Anomaloglossus baeobatrachus. Lineage (NCBI taxonomy): Eukaryota > Metazoa > Chordata > Amphibia > Anura > Aromobatidae > Anomaloglossus > Anomaloglossus baeobatrachus. The sequence goes on from NC_134358.1 coordinate 39,265,612, forward strand.
CTTGGTGATGTATGGCACGGCATTGTGCTTGGTGATGTACGGCTCAGCATTGTGCGTGGTGATGTATGGCTCGGCATTGTGCTTGGTGATGTACGGCTCAGCATTGTGCTTGGTGATGTATGGCTCGGCATTGTGCTTGGTGATGTATGGCTCGGCATTGTGCTTGGTGATGTATGGCTCAGCATTGTGCTTGGTGATGTATGGCTCGGCTTTGTGATTGGTGATGTACGGCTCGGCATTGTGCTTGGTGATGTATGGCTCAGCATTGTGCTTGGTGATGTATGGCTCGGCATTGTGCTTGGTGATGTATGGCTCGGCATTGTGCTTGGTGATGTATGGCTCACCATTGTGCTTGGTGATGTACGGCTCGGCATTGTGATTGGTGATGTATGGCTCAGCATTGTGCTTGGTGATGTATGGCTCGGCATTGTGCTTGTTGATGTATGGCTCGGCATTGTGCTTGGTGATGTACGGCTCGGCATTGTGCTTGGTGATGTACGGCTCGGCATTGTGCGTGGTGATGTATGGCTCGGCATTGTGCTTGGTGATGTATGGCTCGGCATTGTGCTTGGTGATGTACGGTTCGGCATTGTGCTTGGTGATGTACGGCTCGACATTGTGCTTGGTGATGTATGGCTCGGCATTGTGCTTGGTGATGTACGGCTCGGCATTGTGCTTGGTGATGTATGGCTCAGCATTGTGCTTGGTGATGTATGGCTCGGCATTGTGCTTGGTGATGTACGGCTCAGCATTGTGCTTGGTGATGTTCGGCTCGGCATTGTGCTTTGTGATGTACGGCTCGGCATTGTGCTTGGTGATGTAAAGCTCAGCATTGTGCTTGGTGATGTACGGCTCAGCATTGTGCTTGGTGATGTACGGCTCGGCATTGTGCTTGGTGATGTATGGCTCGGCATTGTGCTTGGGGATGTACGGCTCGGCATTGTGCTTGGTGATGTACGGCTCGGCATTATGCTTGGTGATGTACGGCTCAGCATTGTGCTTGGTGATGTATGGCTCGGCATTGTGCTTGGTGATGTAAGGCTCAGCATTGTGCTTGGTAATGTACAGCTCGGCATTGTGCTTGGTGATGTATGGCTCAGCATTGTGCTTGGTGATGTACGGCTCAGCATTGTGCTTGGTGATGTATGGCTCAGCATTGTGCTTGGTGATGTATGGCTCGGCATTGTGCTTGGTGATGTACGGCTCAGCATTGTGCGTGGTGATGTATGGCTCGGCATTGTGCTTGGTGATGTATGGCTCGGCATTGTGCTTGGTGATGTACGGCTCAGCATTGTGCTTGGTGATGTATGGCTCGGCATTGTGCTTGGTGATGTACGGCACAGCATTATGCTTGGTGATGTATGGCTCGGCATTGTGCTTGGTGATGTAAGGCTCGGCATTGTGCTTGGTGATGTACAGCTCGGCATTGTGCTTGGTGATGTATGGCTCAGCATTGTGCTTGGTGATGTACAGCTCAACATTGTGCTTGGTGATGTATGGCTCAGCATTGTGCTTGGTGATGTACGGCTCAGCATTGTGCTTGGTGATGTACGGCTCGGCATTGTGCTTGGTAATGTATGGCTTAGCATTGTGCTTGGTGATGTATGGCTCAGCATTGTGCTTGGTGATGTACGGCTCAGCATTGTGCGTGGTGATGTACGGCTCGGCATTGTGCTTGGTGATGTATGGCTCGGCATTGTGCTTGGTGATGTACGGCTCAGCATTGTGCTTGGTGATGTATGGCTCGGCATTGTGCGTGGTGATGTATGGCTCGGCATTGTGCTTGGTGATGTACGGCTCGGCATTATGCTTGGTGATGTACGGCTCAGCATTGTGCTTGGTGATGTATGGCTCGGCATTGTGCTTGGTGATGTAAGGCTCAGCATTGTGCTTGGTGATGTACAGCTTGGCATTGTGCTTGGTGATGTATGGCTCAGCATTGTGCTTGGTGATGTACGGCTCAGCATTGTGCTTGGTGATGTATGGCTCAGCATTGTGCTTGGTGATGTATGGCTCGGCATTGTGCTTGGTGATGTACGGCTCAGCATTGTGCTTGGTGATGTATGGCTCGGCATTGTGCTTGGTGATGTATGGCTCTGCATTGTGCTTGGTGATGCACGGCTCGGCATTGTGCTTGGTGATGTATGGCTCAGCATTGTGCTTGGTGATGTATGGCTCGGCATTGTGCTTGGTGATGTATGGCTCGGCATTGTGCTTGGTGATGTATGGCTCGGCATTGTGCTTGGTGATGTACGGCTCGGCATTGTGCGTGGTGATGTATGGCTCGGCATTGTGCTTGGTGATGTATGGCTCGGCATTGTGCTTGGTGATGTACGGGTCAGCATTGTGCGTGGTGATGTACGGCTCGCCATTGTGCTTGGTGATGTATGGCTTGGCATTGTGCTTGGTGATGTACGGCTCAGCATTGTGCTTGGTGATGTATGGCTCGGCATTGTGCGTGGTGATGTATGGCTCGGCATTGTGCTTGGTGATGTACGGCTCGGCATTATGCTTGGTGATGTACGGCTCAGCATTGTGCTTGGTGATGTATGGCTCGGCATTGTGCTTGGTGATGTAAGGCTCAGCATTGTGCTTGGTGATGTACAGCTCGGCATTGTGCTTGGTGATGTATGGCTCAGCATTGTGCTTGGTGATGTACGGCTCAGCATTGTGCTTGGTGATGTATGGCTCAGCATTGTGCTTGGTGATGTATGGCTCAGCATTGTGCTTGGTGATGTACGGCTCGGCATTGTGCTTGGTAATGTACGGCTCGGCATTGTGCTTGGTGATGTAGGGCTCAGCATTGTGCTTGGTGATGTACGGCTCGGCATTGTGCTTGGTAATGTACGGCTCGGCATTGTGCTTGGTGATATACGGCTCAGCATTGTGCTTGGTGATGTATGGCTCGGCATTGTGCTTGGTGATGTATGGCTGAGTATTGTGCTTGGTGATGTATGGCTGAGTATTGTGCTTGGTGATGTGTGGCTCAGCATTGTGCTTGGTGATGTACGGCTCAGCATTGTGCTTGGTGATGCACAGCTCGGCATTGTGCTTGGTGATGTACGGCTCGGCATTGTGCTTGGTGATGTACGGCTCAGCATTGTGCTTGGTGATGTACGGCTCGGCATTGTGGTTGGTGATGTACGGCTCAGCATTGTGCTTGGTTATGTATGGCTCAGCATTGTGCTTGGTGATGCACAGCTCGGCATTGTGCTTGGTGATGTACGGCTCGGCATTGTGCTTGATGATGTATGGCTCGGCATTGTGTGTGGTGATGTATGGCTCGGCATTGTGCTTGGTGATGTACGGCTCGGCATTGTGCTTGGTGATGTATGGCTTGGTATTGTGCTTGGTGATGTATGGCTCAACATTGTGCTTGGTGATGTACGGCTCGGCATTGTGCTTGGTGGTGTATGGCTTGGTATTGTGCTTGGTGATGTATGGCTCAGCATTGTGCTTGGTGATGTACGGCTCGGCATTGTGCTTGGTGATGTACGGCTCGGCATTGTGCTTGGTGATGTATGGCTCAGCATTGTGCTTGGTGATGTACGGAGCATTGTGCTTGGTGATGTAAGGCTCGGCATTGTGCTTGGTGATGTACAGCTCGGCATTGTGCTTGGTGATGTATGGCTCAGCATTGTGCTTGGTGATGTACGGCTCAGCATTGTGCTTGGTGATGTATGGCTCAGCATTGTGCTTGGTGATGTATGGCTCGGCATTGTGCTTGGTGATGTACGGCTCAGCATTGTGCGTGGTGATGTATGGCTCGGCATTGTGCTTGGTGATGTATGGCTCGGCATTGTGCTTGGTGATGTACGGCTCGGCATTGTGCGTGGTGATGTATGGCTCGGCATTGTGCTTGGTGATGTACGGCTCGGCATTGTGCTTGGTGATGTATGGCTCGGCATTGTGCTTGGTGATGTATGGCTCGGCATTGTGCTTGGTGATGTATGGCTCGGCATTGTGCTTGGTGATGTATGGCTCGGCATTGTGATTGGTGATGTACGGCTCGGCATTGTGCTTGGTGATGTATGGCTCGGCATTGTGCTTGGTGATGTATGTCTCGGCATTGTGCTTGGTGATGTATGGCTCGGCATTGTGCTTGGTGATGTATGGCTCGGCATTGTGCTTGGTGATGTACGGCTCGGCATTGTGATTGGTGATGTATGGCTCAGCATTGTGCTTGGTGATGTATGGCTCGGCATTGTGCTTGGTGATGTATGGCTCGGCATTGTGCTTGGTGATGTACGGCTCGGCATTGTGCTTGGTGATGTACGGCTCGGCATTGTGCGTGGTGATGTATGGCTCGGCATTGTGCTTGGTGATGTATGGCTCGGCATTGTGCTTGGTGATGTACGGCTCGGCATTGTGCTTGGTGATGTACGGCTCGACATTGTGCTTGGTGATGTATGGCTCAGCATTGTGCTTGGTGATGTATGGCTCGGCATTGTGCTTGGTGATGTATGGCTCAGCATTGTGCTTGGTGATGTATGGCTCGGCATTGTGCTTGGTGATGTACGGCTCAGCATTGTGCTTGGTGATGTTCGGCTCGGCATTGTGCTTTGTGATGTACGGCTCGGCATTGTGCTTGGTGATGTACAGCTCAGCATTGTGCTTGGTGATGTACGGCTCAGCATTGTGCTTGGTGATGTACGGCTCGGCATTGTGCTTGGTGATGTATGGCTCGGCATTGTGCTTGGGGATGTACGGCTCGGCATTGTGCTTGGTGACGTACGGCTCGGCATTATGCTTGGTGATGTACGGCTCAGCATTGTGCTTGGTGATGTATGGCTCGGCATTGTGCTTGGTGATGTAAGGCTCAGCATTGTGCTTGGTAATGTACAGCTCGGCATTGTGCTTGGTGATGTATGGCTCAGCATTGTGCTTGGTGATGTACGGCTCAGCATTGTGCTTGGTGATGTATGGCTCAGCATTGTGCTTGGTGATGTATGGCTCGGCATTGTGCTTGGTGATGTACGGCTCAGCATTGTGCATGGTGATGTATGGCTCGGCATTGTGCTTGGTGATGTATGGCTCGGCATTATGCTTGGTGATGTACGGCTCAGCATTGTGCGTGGTTATGTATGGCTCGGCATTGTGCTTGGTGATGTACGGCACAGCATTATGCTTGGTGATGTATAGCTCGGCATTGTGCTTGGTGATGTAAGGCTCGGCATTGTGCTTGGTGATGTACAGCTCGGCATTGTGCTTGGTGATGTATGGCTCAGCATTGTGCTTGGTGATGTACGGCTCAGCATTGTGCTTGGTGATGTATGGCTCAGCATTGTGCTTGGTGATGTACGGCTCAGCATTGTGCTTGGTGATGTACGGCTCAGCATTGTGCTTGGTAATGTATGGCTCAGCATTGTGCTTGGTGATGTATGGCTCAGCATTGTGCTTGGTGATGTACGGCTCAGCATTGTGCGTGGTGATGTACGGCTCGGCATTGTGCTTGGTGATGTATGGCTCGGCATTGTGCTTGGTGATGTACGGCTCAGCATTGTGCTTGGTGATGTATGGCTCGGCATTGTGCGTGGTGATGTATGGCTCGGCATTGTGCTTGGTGATGTACGGCTCGGCATTATGCTTGGTGATGTATGGCTCAGCATTGTGCTTGGTGATGTATGGCTCGGCATTGTGCTTGGTGATGTAAGGCTCAGCATTGTGGTTGGTGATGTACAGCTTCGCATTGTGCTTGGTGATGTATGGCTCAGCATTGTGCTTGGTGATGTATGGCTCAGCATTGTGCTTGGTGATGTATGGCTCAGCATTGTGCTTGGTGATGTATGGCTCGGCATTGTGCTTGGTGATGTACGGCTCAGCATTGTGCTTGGTGATGTATGGCTCGGCATTGTGCTTGGTGATGTATGGCTCGGCATTGTGCTTGGTGATGCACGGCTCGGCATTGTGCTTGGTGATGTATGGCTCAGCATTGTGCTTGGTGATGTATGGCTCGGCATTGTGCTTGGTGATGTATGGCTCGGCATTGTGCTTGGTGATGTATGGCTCGGCATTGTGCTTGGTGATGTACGGCTCGGCATTGTGCGTGGTGATGTATGGCTCGGCATTGTGCTTGGTGATGTATGGCTCGGCATTGTGCTTGGTGATGTACGGCTCAGCATTGTGCGTGGTGATGTACGGCTCGGCATTGTGCTTGGTGATGTATGGCTTGGCATTGTGCTTGGTGATGTACGGCTCAGCATTGTGCTTGGTGATGTATGGCTCGGCATTGTGCGTGGTGATGTATGGCTCGGCATTGTGCTTGGTGATGTACGGCTCGGCATTATGCTTGGTGATGTACGGCTCAGTATTGTGCTTGGTGATGTATGGCTCGGCATTGTGCTTGGTGATGTAAGGCTCAGCATTGTGCTTGGTGATGTACAGCTCGGCATTGTGCTTGGTGATGTATGGCTCAGCATTGTGCTTGGTGATGTATGGCTCAGCATTGTGCTTGGTGATGTACGGCTCAGCATTGTGCGTGGTGATGTACGGCTCGGCATTGTGCTTGGTGATGTATGGCTCGGCATTGTGCTTGGTGATGTACGGCTCAGCATTGTGCTTGGTGATGTATGGCTCGGCATTGTGCGTGGTGATGTATGGCTCGGCATTGTGCTTGGTGATGCACGGCTCGGCATTGTGCTTGGTGATGTATGGCTCAGCATTGTGCTTGGTGATGTATGGCTCGGCATTGTGCTTGGTGATGTATGGCTCGGCATTGTGCTTGGTGATGTATGGCTCGGCATTGTGCTTGGTAATGTACGGCTCAGCATTGTGCGTGGTGATGTATGGCTCGGCATTGTGCTTGGTGATGTATGGCTCGGCATTGTGCTTGGTGATGTACGGCTCAGCATTGTGCTTGGTGATGTATGGCTCGGCATTGTGCTTGGTATGTATGGCTCGGCATTGTGCTTGGTGATGTACGGCTCGGCATTATGCTTGGTGATGTACGGCTCAGCATTGTGCTTGGTGATGTATGGCTCGGCATTGTGCTTGGTGATGTAAGGCTCAGCATTGTGCTTGGTGATGTACAGCTCGGCATTGTGCTTGGTGATGTATGGCTCAGCATTGTGCTTGGTGATGTACGGCTCAGCATTGTGCTTGGTGATGTATGGCTCAGCATTGTGCTTGGTGATGTATGGCTCGGCATTGTGCTTGGTGATGTACGGCTCAGCATTGTGCGTGGTGATGTATGGCTCGGCATTGTGCTTGGTGATGTACGGCTCAGCATTGTGCTTGGTGATGTATGGCTCGGCATTGTGCTTGGTGATGTATGGCTCGGCATTGTGCTTGGTGATGTATGGCTCAGCATTGTGCTTGGTGATGTATGGCTCGGCATTGTGATTGGTGATGTACGGCTCGGCATTGTGCTTGGTGATGTATGGCTCAGCATTGTGCTTGGTGATGTATGGCTCGGAATTGTGCTTGGTGATGTATGGCTCGGCATTGTGCTTGGTGATGTATGGCTCGGCATTCTGCTTGGTGATGTACGGCTCGGCATTGTGCTTGGTGATGTATGGCTCAGCATTGTGCTTGGTGATGTATGGCTCGGCATTGTGCTTGGTGATGTATGGCTCGGCATTGTGCTTGGTGATGTACGGCTCGGCATTGTGCTTGGTGATGTACGGCTCGGCATTGTGCGTGGTGATGTATGGCTCGGCATTGTGCTTGGTGATGTATGGCTCGGCATTGTGCTTGGTGATGTACGGCTCGGCATTGTGCTTGGTGATGTACGGCTCGACATTGTGCTTGGTGATGTATGGCTCGGCATTGTGCTTGGTGATGTATGGCTCGGCATTGTGCTTGGTGATGTATGGCTCAGCATTGTGCTTGGTGATGTATGGCTCGGCATTGTGCTTGGTGATGTACGGCTCAGCATTGTGCTTGGTGATGTTCGGCTCGGCATTGTGCTTTGTGATGTACGGCTCGGCATTGTGCTTGGTGATGTACAGCTCAGCATTGTGCTTGGTGATGTACGGCTCAGCATTGTGCTTGGTGATGTACGGCTCGGAATTGTGCTTGGTGATGTATGGCTCGGCATTGTGCTTGGGGATGTACGGCTCGGTATTGTGCTTGGTGATGTACGGCTCGGCATTATGCTTGGTGATGTACGGCTCAGCATTGTGCTTGGTGATGTATGGCTCGGAATTGTGCTTGGTGATGTAAGGCTCAGCATTGTGCTTGGTGATGTACAGCTCGGCATTGTGCTTGGTGATGTATGGCTCAGCATTGTGCTTGGTGATGTACGGCTCAGCATTGTGCTTGGTGATGTATGGCTCAGCATTGTGCTTGGTGATGTATGGCTCGGCATTGTGCTTGGTGATGTACGGCTCAGCATTGTGCGTGGTGATGTATGGCTCGGCATTGTGCTTGGTGATGTATGGCTCGGCGTTGTGCTTGGTGATGTACGGCTCAGCATTGTGCGTGGTGATGTATGGCTCGGCATTGTGCTAGGTGATGTACGGCACAGCATTATGCTTGGTGATGTATGGCTCGGCATTGTGCTTGGTGATGTAAGGCTCGGCATTGTGCTTGGTGATGTACAGCTCGGCATTGTGCTTGGTGATGTATGGCTCAGCATTGTGCTTGGTGATGTACGGCTCAGCATTGTGCTTGGTGATGTATGGCTCAGCATTGTGCTTGGTGATGTACGGCTCAGCATTGTGCTTGGTGATGTACGGATCAGCATTGTGCTTGGTAATGTATGGCTCAGCATTGTGCTTGGTGATGTATGGCTCAGCATTGTGCTTGGTGATGTACGGCTCAGCATTGTGCGTGGTGATGTACGGCTCGGCATTGTGCTTGGTGATGTATGGCTCGGCATTGTGCTTGGTGATGTACGGCTCAGCATTGTGCTTGGTGATGTATGGCTCGGCATTGTGCGTGGTGATGTATGGCTCGGCATTGTGCTTGGTGATGTACGGCTCGGCATTATGCTTGGTGATGTACGGCTCAGCATTGTGCTTGGTGATGTATGGCTCGGCATTGTGCTTGGTGATGTAAGGCTCGGCATTGTGCTTGGTGATGTACGGCTCGGCATTATGCTTGGTGATGTACGGCTCAGCATTGTGCTTGGTGATGTACGGCTCAGCATTGTGCTTGGTGATGTATGGCTCAGCATTGTGCTTGGTGATGTATGGCTCGGCATTGTGCTTGGTGATGTACGGCTCAGCATTGTGCTTGGTGATGTATGGCTCGGCATTGTGCTTGGTGATGTATGGCTCGGCATTGTGCTTGGTGATGCACGGCTCGGCATTGTGCTTGGTGATGTATGGCTCAGCATTGTGCTTGGTGATGTATGGCTCGGCATTGTGCTTGGTGATGTATGGCTCGGCATTGTGCTTGATGATGTATGGCTCGGCATTGTGCTTGGTGATGTACGGCTCGGCATTGTGCGTGGTGATGTATGGCTCGGCATTGTGCTTGGTGATGTATGGCTCGGCATTGTGCTTGGTGATGTATGGCTCGGCATTGTGCTTGGTGATGTATGGCTCGGCATTGTGCTTGGTGATGTACGGCTCGGCATTGTGCTTGGTGATGTACGGCTCGACATTGTGCTTGGTGATGTATGGCTCGGCATTGTGCTTGGTGATGTATGGCTCGGCATTGTGCTTGGTGATGTATGGCTCAGCATTGTGCTTGGTGATGTATGGCTCGGCATTGTGCTTGGTGATGTACGGCTCAGCATTGTGCTTGGTGATGTTCGGCTCGGCATTGTGCTTGGTGATGTACGGATCGGCATTGTGCTTGGTGATGTACAGCTCAGCATTGTGCTTGGTGATGTACGGCTCAGCATTGTGCTTGGTGATGTACGACTCGGCATTGTGCTTGGTGATGTATGGCTCGGCATTGTGCTTGGGGATGTACGGCTCGGCATTGTGCTTGGTGATGTACGGCTCGGCATTATGCTTGGTGATGTACGGCTCAGCATTGTGCTTGGTGATGTATGGCTCGGCATTGTGCTTGGTGATGTAAGGCTCAGCATTGTGCTTGGTGATGTACAGCTCGGCATTGTGCTTGGTGATGTATGGCTCAGCATTGTGCTTGGTGATGTACGGCTCAGCATTGTGCTTGGTGATGTATGGCTCAGCATTGTGCTTGGTGATGTATGGCTCGGCATTGTGCTTGGTGATGTACGGCTCAGCATTGTGCGTGGTGATGTATGGCTCGGCATTGTGCTTGGTGATGTATGGCTCGGCATTGTGCTTGGTGATGTAAGGCTCGGCATTGTGCTTGGTGATGTACAGCTCGGCATTGTGCTTGGTGATGTATGGCTCAGCATTGTGCTTGGTGATGTACGGCTCAGCATTGTGCTTGGTGATGTATGGCTCAGCATTGTGCTTGGTGATCTACGGCTCAGCATTGTGCTTGGTGATGTACGGCTCAGCATTGTGCTTGGTAATGTATGGCTCAGCATTGTGCTTGGTGATGTATGGCTCAGCATTGTGCTTGGTGATGTACGGCTCAGCATTGTGTGTGGTGATGTACGGCTCGGCATTGTGCTTGGTGATGTATGGCTCGGCATTGTGCTTGGTGATGTACGGCTCAGCATTGTGCTTGGTGATGTATGGCTCGGCATTGTGCGTGGTGATGTATGGCTTGGCATTGTGCTTGGTGATGTACGGCTCGGCATTATGCTTGGTGATGTACGGCTCAGCATTGTGCTTGGTGATGTATGGCTCGGCATTGTGCTTGGTGATGTAAGGCTCAGCATTGTGCTTGGTGATGTACAGCTTGGCATTGTGCTTGGTGATGTATGGCTCAGCATTGTGCTTGGTGATGTACGGCTCAGCATTGTGCTTGGTGATGTATGGCTCAGCATTGTGCTTGGTGATGTATGGCTCGGCATTGTGCTTGGTGATGTACGGCTCAGCATTGTGCTTGGTGATGTATGGCTCGGCATTGTGCTTGGTGATGTATGGCTCGGCATTGTGCTTGGTGATGCACGGCTCGGCATTGTGCTTGGTGATGTATGGCTCAGCATTGTGCTTGGTGATGTATGGCTCGGCATTGTGCTTGGTGATGTATGGCTCGGCATTGTGCTTGATGATGTATGGCTCGGCATTGTGCTTGGTGATGTACGGCTCGGCATTGTGCGTGGTGATGTATGGCTCGGCATTGTGCTTGGTGATGTATGGCTCGGCATTGTGCTTGGTGATGTATGGCTCGGCATTGTGCTTGGTGATGTATGGCTCGGCATTGTGCTTGGTGATGTACGGCTCGGCATTGTGCTTGGTGATGTACGGCTCGACATTGTGCTTGGTGATGTATGGCTCGGCATTGTGCTTGGTGATGTATGGCTCGGCATTGTGCTTGGTGATGTATGGCTCAGCATTGTGCTTGGTGATGTATGGCTCGGCATTGTGCTTGGTGATGTACGGCTCAGCATTGTGCTTGGTGATGTTCGGCTCGGCATTGTGCTTGGTGATGTACGGATCGGCATTGTGCTTGGTGATGTACAGCTCAGCATTGTGCTTGGTGATGTACGGCTCAGCATTGTGCTTGGTGATGTACGGCTCGGCATTGTGCTTGGTGATGTATGGCTCGGCATTGTGCTTGGGGATGTACGGCTCGGCATTGTGCTTGGTGATGTACGGCTCGGCATTATGCTTGGTGATGTACGGCTCAGCATTGTGCTTGGTGATGTATGGCTCGGCATTGTGCTTGGTGATGTAAGGCTCAGCATTGTGCTTGGTGATGTACAGCTCGGCATTGTGCTTGGTGATGTACGGCTCAGCATTGTGTTTGGTGATATACGGCTCAGCATTGTGCTTGGTGATGTACGGCTCAGCATTGTGCTTGGTGATGTACGGCTCAGCATTGTGCTTGGTGATGTAAGGCTCAGCATTGTGCTTGGTGATGTACAGCTCGGCATTGTGCTTGGTGATGTACGGCTCAGCATTGTGCTTGGTGATATACGGCTCAGCATTGTGCTTGGTGATATACGGCTCAGCATTGTGCTTGGTGATGTATGGCTCAGCATTGTGCTTGGTGATGTATGGCTCGGCATTGTGCTTGGTGATGTACGGCTCAGCATTGTGCGTGGTGATGTATGGCTCGGCATTGTGCTTGGTGATGTATGGCTCGGCATTGTGCTTGGTGATGTACGGCTCAGCATTGTGCGTGGTGATGTATGGCTCGGCATTGTGCTTGGTGATGTAAGGCTCGGCATTGTGCTTGGTGATGTACGGCTCAGCATTGTGCTTGGTGATGTATGGCTCGGCATTGTGCTTGGTGATGTAAGGCTCGGCATTGTGCTTGGTGATGTACAGCTCGGCATTGTGCTTGGTGATGTATGGCTCAGCATTGTGCTTGGTGATGTACGGCTCAGCATTGTGCTTGGTGATGTATGGCTCAGCATTGTGCTTGGTGATGTATGGCTCAGCATTGTGCTTGGTGATGTATGGCTCAGCATTGTGCTTGGTGATGTACGGCTCAGCATTGTGTGTGGTGATGTACGGCTCGGCATTGTGCTTGGTGATGTATGGCTCGGCATTGTGCTTGGTGATGTACGGCTCAGCATTGTGCTTGGTGATGTATGGCTCGGCATTGTGCGTGGTGATGTATGGCTCGGCATTGTGCTTGGTGATGTACGGCTCGGCATTATGCTTGGTGATGTACGGCTCAGCATTGTGCTTGGTGATGTATGGCTCGGCATTGTGCTTGGTGATGTAAGGCTCAGCATTGTGCTTGGTGATGTACAGCTCGGCATTGTGCTTGGTGATGTATGGCTCAGCATTGTGCTTGGTGATGTACGGCTCAGCATTGTGCTGGTGATGTGTGGCTCAGCATTGTGCTTGGTGATGTATGGCTCGGCATTGTGCTTGGTGATGTACGGCTCAGCATTGTGCGTGGTGATGTTCGGCTCAGCATTGTGCTTGGTGATGTACGGCTCAGCATTGTGCGTGGTGATGTATGGCTCGGCATTGTGCTTGGTGATGTACGGCTCAGCATTGTGCTTGGTGATGTATGGCTCGGCATTGTGCTTGGTGATGTATGGCTCGGCATTGTGCTTGGTGATGTATGGCTCAGCATTGTGCTTGGTGATGTATGGCTCGGCATTGTGATTGGTGATGTACGGCTCGGCATTGTGCTTGGTGATGTATGGCTCAGCATTGTGCTTGGTGATGTATGGCTCAGCATTGTGCTTGGTGATGTATGGCTCGGCATTGTGCTTGGTGATGTATGGCTCGGCATTGTGCTTGGTGATGTATGGCTCAGCATTGTGCTTGGTGATGTATGGCTCAGCATTGTGCTTGGTGATGTATGGCTCGGCATTGTGCTTGGTGATGTATGGCTCGGCATTGTGCTTGGTGATGTATGGCTCGGCATTGTTCTTGGTGATGTAAGGCTCAGCATTGTGCTTGGTGATGTACAGCTCGGCATTGTGCTTGGTGATGTATGGCTCAGCATTGTGCTTGGTGATGTACGACTCAGCATTGTGCTTGGTGATCTATGGCTCAGCATTGTGCTTGGTGATGTATGGCTCGGCATTGTGCTTGGTGATGTACGGCTCAGCATTGTGCGTGGTGATGTATGGCTCGGCATTGTTCTTGGTGATGTATGGCTCGGCATTGTGCTTGGTGATGTACGGCTCAGCATTGTGCGTGGTGATGTATGGCTCGGCATTGTGCTTGGTGATGTACGGCTCAGCATTGTGCTTGGTGATGTATGGCTCGGCATTGTGCTTGGTGATGTATGGCTCGGCATTGTGCTTGGTGATGTATAGCTCAGCATTGTGCTTGGTGATGTATGGCTCGGCATTGTGATTGGTTATGTACGGCTCGGCATTGTGCTTGGTGATGTATGGCTCAGCATTGTGCTTGGTGATGTATGGCTCGGCATTGTGCTTGGTGATGTATGGCTCGGCATTGTGCTTGGTGATGTATGGCTCGGCATTGTGCTTGGTGATGTACGGCTCGGCATTGTGCTTGGTGATGTATGGCTCAGCATTGTGCTTGGTGATGTATGGCTCAGCATTGTGCTTGGTGATGTATGGCTCGGCATTGTGCTTGGTGATGTATGGCTCGGCATTGTGCTTGGTGATGTACGGCTCGGCATTGTGCGAGGTGATGTATGGCTCGGCATTGTGCTTGGTGATGTATGGCTCGACATTGTGCTTGGTGATGTATGGCTCGGCATTGTGCTTGGTGATGTATGGCTCGGCATTGTGCTTGGTGATGTATGGCTCGGCATTGTGCTTGGTGATGTATGGCTCGGCATTGTGCTTGGTGATGTACGGCTCGGCATTGTGCTTGGTGATGTTCGGCTCGGCATTGTGCTTTGTGATGTATGGCTCAGCATTGTGCTTCGTGATGTACGGCTCAGCATTGTGCTTGGTGATGTATGGCTCGGCATTGTGCGTGGTGATGTATGGCTCGGCATTGTGCTTGGTGATGTATGGCTCGGCATTATGCTTGGTGATGTACGGCTCAGCATTGTGCTTGGTGATGTATGGCTCGGCATTGTGCTTGGTGATGTAAGGCTCAGCATTGTGCTTGGTGATGTACAGCTCGGCATTGTGCTTGGTGATGTATGGCTCAGCATTGTGCTTGGTGATGTACGGCTCAGCATTGTGCTTGGTGATGCATGGCTCAGCATTGTGCTTGGTGATGTATGGCTCGGCATTGTGCTTGGTGATGTACGGCTCAGCATTGTGCGTGGTGATGTATGGCTCGGCATTGTGCTTGGTGATGTACGGCTCGGCATTGTGCTTGGTGATGTATGGCTCGGCATTGTGCTTGGTGTTGTATGGCTCGGCATTGTGCTTGGTGATGTATGGCTCGGCATTGTGCTTGGTGATGTATGGCTCCGCATTGTGCTTGGTGATGTATGGCTCAGCATTGTGCTTGGTGATGTACGGCTCAGCATTGTGCTTGGTGATGTATGGCTCAGCATTGTGATTGGTGATGTACGGCTCGGCATTGTGCTTGGTGATGTATGGCTCAGCATTGTGCTTGGTGATGTATGGCTCGGCATTGTGCTTGGTGATGTATGGCTCGGCATTGTGCTTGGTGATGTAAGGCTCGGCATTGTGTTTGGTGATGTACAGCTCGGCATTGTGCTTGGTGATGTATGGCTCAGCATTGTGCTTGGTGATGTACGGCTCAGCATTGTGCTTGGTGATGTATGGCTCAGCATTGTGCTTGGTGATGTATGGCTCAGCATTGTGCTTGGTGATGTATGGCTCAGCATTGTGCTTGGTGATGTACGGCTCAGCATTGTGTGTGGTGATGTACGGCTCGGCATTGTGCTTGGTGATGTATGGCTCAGCATTGTGCTTGGTGATGTACGGCTCAGCATTGTGCTTGGTGATGTATGGCTCAGCATTGTGATTGGTGATGTACGGCTCGGCATTGTGCTTGGTGATGTATGGCTCAGCATTGTGCTTGGTGATGTATGGCTCGGCATTGTGCTTGGTGATGTATGGCTCGGCATTGTGCTTGGTGATGTAAGGCTCGGCATTGTGCTTGGTGATGTACAGCTCGGCATTGTGCTTGGTGATGTATGGCTCAGCATTGTGCTTGGTGATGTACGGCTCAGCATTGTGCTTGGTGATGTATGGCTCAGCATTGTGCGTGGTGATGTATGGCTCGGCATTGTGCTTGGTGATGTACGGCTCGGCATTGTGCTTGGTGATGTAAGGCTCAGCATTGTGCTTGGTGATGTACAGCTCGGCATTGTGCTTGGTGATGTATGGCTCAGCATTGTGCTTGGTGATGTACGGCTCAGCATTGTGCTTGGTGATGTATGGCTCAGCATTGTGCTTGGTGATGTATGGCTCGGCATTGTGCTTGGTGATGTACGGCTCAGCATTGTGCGTGGTGATGTATGGCTCGGCATTGTGCTTGGTGATGTACGGCTCGGCATTGTGCTTGGTGATGTATGGCTCGGCATTGTGCTTGGTGTTGTATGGCTCGGCATTGTGCTTGGTGATGTATGGCTCGGCATTGTGCTTGGTGATGTATGGCTCCGCATTGTGCTTGGTGATGTATGGCTCAGCATTGTGCTTGGTGATGTACGGCTCAGCATTGTGCTTGGTGATGTATGGCTCAGCATTGTGATTGGTGATGTACGGCTCGGCATTGTGCTTGGTGATGTATGGCTCAGCATTGTGCTTGGTGATGTATGGCTCGGCATTGTGCTTGGTGATGTATGGCTCGGCATTGTGCTTGGTGATGTAAGGCTCGGCATTGTGCTTGGTGATGTACAGCTCGGCATTGTGCTTGGTGATGTATGGCTCAGCATTGTGCTTGGTGATGTACGGCTCAGCATTGTGCTTGGTGATGTATGGCTCAGCATTGTGCTTGGTGATGTACGGCTCAGCATTGTGCTTGGTGATGTATGGCTCAGCATTGTGCTTGGTGATGTATGGCTCGGCATTGTGCTTGGTGATGTACGGCTCAGCATTGTGCGTGGTGATGTATGGCTCGGCATTGTGCTTGGTGATGTACGGCTCGGCATTGTGCTTGGTGATGTATGGCTCGGCATTGTGCTTGGTGTTGTATGGCTCGGCATTGTGCTTGGTGATGTATGGCTCGGCATTGTGCTTGGTGATGTATGGCTCCGCATTGTGCTTGGTGATGTATGGCTCAGCATTGTGCTTGGTGATGTACGGCTCAGCATTGTGCTTGGTGATGTATGGCTCAGCATTGTGATTGGTGATGTACGGCTCGGCATTGTGCTTGGTGATGTATGGCTCAGCATTGTGCTTGGTGATGTATGGCTCGGCATTGTGCTTGGTGATGTATGGCTCGGCATTGTGCTTGGTGATGTAAGGCTCGGCATTGTGCTTGGTGATGTACAGCTCGGCATTGTGCTTGGTGATGTATGGCTCAGCATTGTGCTTGGTGATGTACGGCTCAGCATTGTGCTTGGTGATGTATGGCTCAGCATTGTGCTTGGTGATGTATGGCTCAGCATTGTGCTTGGTGATGTATGGCTCAGCATTGTGCTTGGTGATGTACGGCTCAGCATTGTGTGTGGTGATGTACGGCTCGGCATTGTGCTTGGTGATGTATGGCTCGGCATTGTGCTTGGTGATGTACGGCTCAGCATTGTGCTTGGTGATGTATGGCTCGGCATTGTGCGTGGTGATGTATGGCTCGGCATTGTGCTTGGTGATGTACGGCTCGGCATTATGCTTGGTGATGTACGGCTCAGCATTGTGCTTGGTGATGTATGGCTCGGCATTGTGCTTGGTGATGTAAGGCTCAGCATTGTGCTTGGTGATGTACAGCTCGGCATTGTGCTTGGTGATGTATGGCTCAGCATTGTGCTTGGTGATGTACGGCTCAGCATTGTGCTGGTGATGTGTGGCTCAGCATTGTGCTTGGTGATGTATGGCTCGGCATTGTGCTTGGTGATGTACGGCTCAGCATTGTGCGTGGTGATGTTCGGCTCAGCATTGTGCTTGGTGATGTACGGCTCAGCATTGTGCGTGGTGATGTATGGCTCGGCATTGTGCTTGGTGATGTACGGCTCAGCATTGTGCTTGGTGATGTATGGCTCGGCATTGTGCTTGGTGATGTATGGCTCGGCATTGTGCTTGGTGATGTATGGCTCAGCATTGTGCTTGGTGATGTATGGCTCGGCATTGTGATTGGTGATGTACGGCTCGGCATTGTGCTTGGTGATGTATGGCTCAGCATTGTGCTTGGTGATGTATGGCTCAGCATTGTGCTTGGTGATGTATGGCTCGGCATTGTGCTTGGTGATGTATGGCTCGGCATTGTGCTTGGTGATGTATGGCTCAGCATTGTGCTTGGTGATGTATGGCTCAGCATTGTGCTTGGTGATGTATGGCTCGGCATTGTGCTTGGTGATGTATGGCTCGGCATTGTGCTTGGTGATGTATGACTCGGCATTGTGCTTGGTGATGTATGGCTCGGCATTGTTCTTGGTGATGTAAGGCTCAGCATTGTGCTTGGTGATGTACAGCTCGGCATTGTGCTTGGTGATGTATGGCTCAGCATTGTGCTTGGTGATGTACGACTCAGCATTGTGCTTGGTGATCTATGGCTCAGCATTGTGCTTGGTGATGTATGGCTCGGCATTGTGCTTGGTGATGTACGGCTCAGCATTGTGCGTGGTGATGTATGGCTCGGCATTGTTCTTGGTGATGTATGGCTCGGCATTGTGCTTGGTGATGTACGGCTCAGCATTGTGCGTGGTGATGTATGGCTCGGCATTGTGCTTGGTGATGTACGGCTCAGCATTGTGCTTGGTGATGTATGGCTCGGCATTGTGCTTGGTGATGTATGGCTCGGCATTGTGCTTGGTGATGTATAGCTCAGCATTGTGCTTGGTGATGTATGGCTCGGCATTGTGATTGGTGATGTACGGCTCGGCATTGTGCTTGGTGATGTATGGCTCAGCATTGTGCTTGGTGATGTATGGCTCGGCATTGTGCTTGGTGATGTATGGCTCGGCATTGTGCTTGGTGATGTATGGCTCGGCATTGTGCTTGGTGATGTACGGCTCGGCATTGTGCTTGGTGATGTATGGCTCAGCATTGTGCTTGGTGATGTATGGCTCAGCATTGTGCTTGGTGATGTATGGCTCGGCATTGTGCTTGGTGATGTATGGCTCGGCATTGTGCTTGGTGATGTACGGCTCGGCATTGTGCGAGGTGATGTATGGCTCGGCATTGTGCTTGGTGATGTATGGCTCGACATTGTGCTTGGTGATGTATGGCTCGGCATTGTGCTTGGTGATGTATGGCTCGGCATTGTGCTTGGTGATGTATGGCTCGGCATTGTGCTTGGTGATGTATGGCTCGGCATTGTGCTTGGTGATGTACGGCTCGGCATTGTGCTTGGTGATGTTCGGCTCGGCATTGTGCTTTGTGATGTATGGCTCAGCATTGTGCTTCGTGATGTACGGCTCAGCATTGTGCTTGGTGATGTATGGCTCGGCATTGTGCGTGGTGATGTATGGCTCGGCATTGTGCTTGGTGATGTATGGCTCGGCATTATGCTTGGTGATGTACGGCTCAGCATTGTGCTTGGTGATGTATGGCTCGGCATTGTGCTTGGTGATGTAAGGCTCAGCATTGTGCTTGGTGATGTACAGCTCGGCATTGTGCTTGGTGATGTATGGCTCAGCATTGTGCTTGGTGATGTACGGCTCAGCATTGTGCTTGGTGATGTATGGCTCAGCATTGTGCTTGGTGATGTATGGCTCGGCATTGTGCTTGGTGATGTACGGCTCAGCATTGTGCGTGGTGATGTATGGCTCGGCATTGTGCTTGGTGATGTATGGCTCGGCATTGTGCTTGGTGATGTACGGCTCGGCATTGTGCTTGGTGATGTATGGCTCGGCATTGTGCTTGGTGTTGTATGGCTCGGCATTGTGCTTGGTGATGTATGGCTCGGCATTGTGCTTGGTGATGTATGGCTCCGCATTGTGCTTGGTGATGTATGGCTCAGCATTGTGCTTGGTGATGTACGGCTCAGCATTGTGCTTGGTGATGTATGGCTCAGCATTGTGATTGGTGATGTACGGCTCGGCATTGTGCTTGGTGATGTATGGCTCAGCATTGTGCTTGGTGATGTATGGCTCGGCATTGTGCTTGGTGATGTATGGCTCGGCATTGTGCTTGGTGATGTACGGCTCGGCATTGTGCTTGGTGATGTATGGCTCAGCATTGTGCTTGGTGATGTATGGCTCGGCATTGTGCTTGGTGATGTATGGCTCGGCATTGTGCTTGGTGATGTATGGCTCGGCATTGTGCTTGGTGATGTACGGCTCGGCATTGTGCTTGGTGATGTATGGCTCGGCATTGTGCTTGGTGATGTACAGCTCAGCATTGTGCTTGGTGATGTATGGCTCGGCATTGTGCTTGGTGATGTACGGCTCGGCATTGTGCTTGGTGATGTATGGCTCAGCATTGTGCTTGGTGATGTACGGCTCGGCATTGTGCGTGGTGATGTATGGCTCGGCATTGTGCTTGGTGATGTATGGCTCGGCATTGTGCTTGGTGATGTACGGCTCGGCATTGTGCTTGGTGATGTACGGCTCGACATTGTGCTTGGTGATGTATGGCTCGGCATTGTGCTTGGTGATGTATGGCTCGGCATTGTGCTTGGTGATGTATGGCTCAGCATTGTGCTTGGTGATGTATGGCTCGGCATTGTGCTTGTTGATGTACGGCTCGGCATTGTGCTTGGTGATGTTCGGCTCGGCATTGTGCTTGGTGATGTTCGGCTCAGCATTGTGCTTGGTGATGTACGGCTCAGCATTGTGCTTGGTGATGTACGGCTCAGCATTGTGCTTGGTGATGTACGGCTCAGCATTGTGCTTGGTGATGTACGGGTCGGCATTGTGCTTGGTGATGTACAGCTCAGCATTGTGCTTGGTGATGTACGGCTCGGCATTGTGCTTGGTGATGTATGGCTCAGCTTTGTGCTTGGTGATGTACGGCTCGGCATTGTGCTTGGTGATGTACGGCTTGGCATTGTGCTTGGTGATGTTCGGCTCGGCATTGTGCTTGGTGATGTACGGCTGAGCATTGTGCTTGGTGATGTACGGCTCAGCATTGTGCTTGGTGATGTACAGCTCAGCATTGTGCTTGGTGATGTACGGCTCGGCATTGTGCTTGGTGATGTATGGCTCGGCATTGTGCTTGGGGATGTACGGCTCGGCATTGTGCTTGGTGATGTACGGCTCGGCATTGTGCTTGGTGATGTACGGCTCAGCATTGTGCTTGGTGATGTAGGGCTCAGCATTGTGCTTGGTGATGTACGGCTCGGCATTGTACTTGGTGATGTACGGCTCGGCATTGTGCGTGGTGATGTACGGCTCGGCATTGTGCTTGGTGATGTATGGCTCGGCATTGTGCTTGGTGATGTACAGCTACAGTTTCTCAGTCATGAAGCCCCCGGTGGACGCAGTGTTTGTGCTGATGTCACCAGAGGAGGTCTGGACTCTGCAGTGATGGGGTCACCAGAGCGGTGGGGTCTTTTCTCCTCCTCTGCACTCGGTGCAGCATAGATCGCCTGACAGGTTCCCTTTACATAGAGGCCATATGTTTGTTTCTTGTTTTTCTTTTCTGAACATTAATTAAGCAACAAATGAACATTATTTAAAAAGCGTATTTACAAATTGATGTAATTTTTCTCTAATAATCATCAGCATATGCTCCTAATCATCAATCCAAGACGTGCCGCGTGGATTTCACTCATCAGCAGAAGGAACTTGTCATGTCTTTATCGCGTGGATCAGTTATTTATCTCCATCCGCCTGCCACTCACAGCGAATACACATTTACAGCACAGGATACAGAGAGACGGCTAAGCTTGTTGGTATATTTAAATTAAGAACAAAATGCAACATAAATGTCAAAGAGTCACTGATCTACAAAGAGCTAAAAATATAGAAAGTCTGATACAAGAGAAAGGAAAAACTATCAGTGATATCATGATCATATTGGGCAATAAACTCTTCAACTGTTGGGAGGAAACAACTACTATAATACTATGTACAAGAATATAACTACTATAATACTGCCCCTATGTACAAGAATATAACTACTATAATACTGCCCCTATGTACAAGAATATAACTACTATAACACTGCCCCCTATGTACAAGAATATAACTACTATAATACTGCCCCCTATGTACAAGAATATAACTACTATAATGCTGCCCCTATGTACAAGAATATAACTACTATAATACTGCCCCTATGTACAATAATATAACTACTATAATACTGCTCCTATGTACAAGAATATAACTACTATAATACTGCTCCTATGTACAAGAATATAACTACTATAATACTGCCCGTATGTACAAGAATATAACTACTATAATACTGCCCCTATGTACAATAATATAACTACTATAATACTGCCCCTATGTACAAGAATATAACTACTATAATACTGCCCCCTATGTACAAGAATATTACTACTATAATACTGCTCCTATGTACAACAATATAACTACTATAATACTGCCCCTATGTACAAGAATATAACTACTATAATACTGCCCCTATGTACAAGAATATAACTACTATAATACTGCCCCTATGTACAAGAATATAACTACTATAATACTGCCCCTATGTACAAGAATATAACTACTATAATACTGCCCCTGTGTACAAGAATATAACTACTATAATACTGCCCCCTATGTACAAGAATATAACTACTATAATACTGCCCCTATGTACAAGAATATAACTACTATAATACTGCCCCCTATGTACAAGAATATAACTACTATAATACTGCCTCCTATGTACAAGAATATAACTACTATAATACTGCTCCCTATGTACAAGAATATAACTACTATAATACTGCCCCTATGTACAAGAATATAACTACTATAATACTGCCCCCTATGTACAAGAATATAACTACTATAATACTGCCTCCAATGTACAAGAATATAACTACTATAATACTGCCCCTATGTACAAGAATATAACTACTATAATACTGCCCCCTATGTACAAGAATATAACTACTATAATACTGCCCCCTATGTACAAGAATATAACTACTATAATACTGCCTCCTATGTACAAGAATATAACTACTATAATACTGCTTCCTATGTACAAGAATATAACTACTATAATACTGCCTCCTAGGTACAAGAATATAACTTCTATAATACTGCCTCCTATGTACAAGAATATAACTACTATAATACTGCCCCTGTGTACAAGAATATATCTACTATAATACTGCCCCCTATGTACAAGAATATAACTACTATAATACTGCCCCCTAGGTACAAGAATATAACTACTATAATACTGCCCCTGTGTACAAGAATATAACTACTATAATACTGCCCCTATGTACAAGAATATAACTACTATAATACTGCCCCTATGTACAAGAATATAACTACTCTAATACTGCCCCTAGGTACAAGAATATAACTACTATAATACTGCCCCTATGTACAAGAATATAACTACTATAATACTGCCCCCTAGGTACAAGAATATAACTACTATAATACTGCCCCTATGTACAAGAATATAACTACTATAATACTGCCTCTATGTACAAGAATATATCTACTATAGTACTGCCCCTATGTACAAGAATATAACTACTATAATACTGCCCCTGTGTACAAGAATATAACTACTATAATACTGCCTCTATTTACAAGAATATAACTACTATAATATTGCCCCCTATATACAAGAATATAACTACTATAATACTGCCCCTATGTACAAGAATATAACTACTATAATACTGCCCCTATGTACAAGAATATAACTACTATAATACTGCACCTATGTACAAAAATATAACTACTATAATACTGCTCCCTATGTACAAGAATATAACTACTATAATACTGCTCCTATGTACAAGAATATAACTACTATAATACTGCTCCTATGTACAAGAATATAACTACTATAATACTGCCCTCTAAATATTCCAGATTATTGGATGGGGATGGGAATACATGGGTCGCTGCTTCCTCCTTGTGAAGTTTGAGATCCCACTTATTGGGGGAGATTTACTAATAAAATACCGCAGAATTCTCTGCACTTGTCAGGCGACACATTTTTAAAGTGTTTTTTGGAATTTTTGGCTTGAGATAAGGATGTTTTTTTTTAGCCATACTTTCACTTGAAGGGGTTAATCTGTAGCATCACACACAACCTATGGTTTCTTTTTAATCATTAATTATGTTAAATATTTTTTTTTATTTTTTATTTTTTTTTTATTTTTAGCCTCAGTTGAAAAGTTTTCAAAGAACTTTGCAACATTTTCTGGACCGTCAAATACCGGAAATATTAAATATTTAAAGAAATAATTTTTAAAAAATGGTGTGATGACCCCCCTAATTTTGATACCCAGCCAAGATAAAGCCCGGCAGCTGGGGGCTGGTATTCTCAGACTGGGGAGACCCATGGTTATTGGGCCTCCCGGCCAAAAAATAGCAGCCAGCAGCCACCCAGGATGGTCGCATCTATTAGATGTGACAATCCCAGAACTTTACATGGCTCTTCCCGATTGCCCTGGTGCGGAGGCAATTGTGGCAATAAGAGGTTAATGGCAGCCCAAGGCTGCCACTAAGCCCTAGATTAGTAGTGGGAGGAAGACCCCCCATTACTAATCTGTAAGGGAAAAGAAATAAGCACAAACACTGGAAAAATACTTTATTTGAAATAAGATTTTAAAAACCCACCCTCTTTTACCACTTTATTAACTCCCAAAAGACCCGGGTCCAATGTAATCCACACAACATCATACGATAATTGCAACTCTGAACAGACAGCGTAGGGCTATATAATATGACTGCCTGCAGAGGCAGAGAATGAGTCGTGTGATCAGTGATGACATCAGTCAGGTTCCCACAGCCCATCACTTTTGACCACAGAATACCTGCCCTCAGGGGACATTCTGAGGTGAGGTCACTGAGTTTATTGAGGTGAGGTTACCTGCAATCACAAGTGGAGGGCCGTGGGAACCTCCAGCTGTGACTGCAACTAATCTGAGTGACGTCACCGCACATCGCATGGTTCAGTCTCTGTCTGAAGTTCACAGCAGGTGGTCATGTTTTATGGCTGCATACTATGCTTTGAGATGTAGCAGTGCTTGAACCATCGTGGGACCTTATAGTGTGGATTACATTGGACCTAAGTGTTTTGTGGTTAATAAATTGATGAAAGGGTGGGTTTTTTTATAAAGGATTTTTCTGTGTATTTGTGTTTATTTCTTTTTATTTATAGGATTAGTGGTGGGCCCCTACCCGTTACTAATGCAGGGCTTAGTGGCAGCTCACAGTGGTCATTAATACTTTATTACCTGATTGCCATCACACCAGGGCAATCGGGAAGAGCTGGGTAAAGTTCCGGGACTGTCGCATCTAATGGATGCGACAATCCTGGGCAGCTGCAAGCTGCTTTTTAGGCTGTATATACAGTATATACACATGCACACTGCACATACAAACCAGCCTGTCTCCTCTTCAGCTCTAGACTCCTGCAGTTAGACCTTGGTGACATCATGGTCACATAAAGGTCCTTAGAAGTCTTAATCTCGAAATAGAAAATCTGGGGTTTCTAAGATAGTGAGGGCCCTGAGAATTTGCTCAGTTTGACTTCCCCTACGTCCGAGTGCCTGTAACTAGAGCTTATTTTTGGAGGTTGTCTTAAATTTCAAGCATACTCCAAAAATCCTGTGAAATAATGCTAGAGCTTATTTTGGGGGTAGGTGAGGGGAATACACTTACAGTGCCTTGTGAAAATTTTCGGCCCCCCTTGAATTTTTCAACCTTTTCCCACATTTCAGGCTTCAAACATAAAGATAAAAATGTTAATGTTATGGTGAAGAAACAACAACAAGTGGACACAATTGTGAAGTTGAACGAAATTTAGTGCTTATTTTACACTTTTGTAAAAAATATATAACTGAAAATTGGGGCGTGCAATATTATTCATCCCCTTTACTTTCAGTGCAGCAAACTCATTCCAGAAGTTCATTGAGGATCTCTGAATGATCCAATGTTGTCCTAAATGACTGATGATGATAAATATAATCCCCTGTGTGTAATCAAGTCTCCGTATAAATGCACCTGCTCTGTGATAGTCTCAGGGTTCTGTGTAAAGCACAGAGAGCATCATGAAGACCAAGGAACACAACAGGCAGGTCCGTGATACTGTTGTAATGAAGTTTAAAGCCAGATTTGGTTACAAAAAGATTTCCAAAAGTTTAAACATCCCAAGGAGCACTGTGCAAGTGATCATATTGAAATGGAAGGAGTATCATACCACTGCAAATCTACCAAGACCCGGCCGTCCATCCAAACTTTCATCTCACACAAGAAGACTGATCAGAGATGCAGCCAAGAGGCCCATGATCACTCTGGATGAACTGCAGAGATCTACAGCTGAGGTGGGAGAGTCTGTCCATAGGACAACAATCAGTCATACACTGCACAAATCTGGCCTTTATGGAAGAGTGGAAAGAAGAAAGCCATTTCTCAAAGATATCCATAAAAAGTGTTGTTTAATGTTTGCCACAAGCCACCTGGAGACACCAAACATGTGGAAGAAGGTGTTCTGGTCAGATGAAACCAAAATTGAACTATTTGGGCACAATGCCAAACGATATGTTTGGCGTAAAAGCAACAGCTCATCACCCTGAACACACCATCCCCACTGTCAAACATGGTGGTGGCAGCATCATGGTTTGGGCCTGCTTTGCTTCAGCAGGGACAGGGAAGATGGTTAAAATTGATGAGAAGAGGGATGGAGCCAAATACAGGACCATTCTTGAAGAAAACCTGTTGGAGTCTGCAAAAGACCTGAGACTGGGACGGAGATTTTTCTTCCAACAAGACAATGATCGATAACAAAGCAAAATCTACAATGGAATGGTTCACAAATAAACGTATCCAGGTGTTAGAATGGCCAAGTCACAGTCCAGACCTGAACCCAATCGAGAATCTGTGGAAAGAGCTGAAAACTGCTGTTCACAAACGCCTCCATCCAACCTCACTCAGCTCCAGCTGTTTACAAAGGAAGAATGGGCGAGAATGTCAGCCTCTCGATGTGCAAAACTGATAGACACATACCCCAAGAGACTGCAGCTGTAATCGCAGCAAAAGGGGGCGCTACAAAGTATTAACTTACAGGGGATGAATAATATTGCACAACCCAATTTTCAGTTATTTATTTTTTAAAAAAGTTTAAAATAAGCAATAAATTTCTTTCATCTTCACAATTGTGTCCACTTGTTGTTGATTCTTCACCAGAACATTAACATTTTTATCTTTATGTTTGTTCTGTTACATTGGAGATGACAGAGGAGACTATCCGGAAATGGGAAAGTAAAGGTGCGCTCCTTCACATGCCTTTAATGATCCTGTGGACATCCCTATCCCTTTCCCCGTCCTCAGGTCGCCCTCCCTCCATGTAACAAGGTCAGTGGAGGTGAGGCCGCGCGCCGTTCGGGAACTCTGCATATTACAGTAATTCACCTCGATCCTTGCTCAAGTCCTGTTTTTCCAAATAACTTTTCCCTTTATGACAGACCGTCCGTAGTTAAAGGGCCGGTCTGGTTGGTGAAAGAGTCGGTGTTGTGTATACATTAACTCCGTGAGACTTTGGTATGCAGCGGCGCAAACAGCAACAATATGGTAATTCAATGGGTCACAAGAGATCATTGGGAAAAAGGAAAAAGTTCAATGTGAACAGAGGCCCCGTGTGAAGATCCGCCGCCCCGGCCAAGGAATTATTTATAGAAATATGGAAAGTCTGTGCCTGAGAGGTGAAAGCTACAGCAGGATATATGTATACATACGTGATTATAATTTATATAATAAAATGTTATGTACATATATATTTCTTTTCAGTGGTAGGTGAATCTTAAGTTTACGTGTGATGTCACTTATCCATCGGGTACAAAAAGCAGTTCTGACACTGGAGGACTTAGCATGTGTAATGCTTCATTTGTCCTGCGGGGGCACTGCAGGGAAATCGAACATTAACAGTTGAGGCCAAGCTGATTGCTGGTGATTATGATTGTACATTCTCTGTGATCGGCTCTGACTTTGGAGGACTTAGCATATGTAATGCTTAATTTGTCCTGTGGGGGCGCTGCAGGGAAATCGAACATTAACAGTTGATGCCAAGCTGATTGCTGGTGATTATGATTGTACATGACTCTGGAACCAGTTCTGACTTTGGAGGACTTAGCATGTGTAATGCTTCATTTGTCCTGTGGTAGTGCTGCAGGGAAATTGAACACTAGCAGTTGAGGCCGAGCTGATTGCTGGTGATTATGGTTGTACATGACTCTATGATCAGCTGATTGTAGGGGGATCCTGCTAACATAAAAAAGGGATACTAAAAAGAGGACAATCCCTTTAAGGATCACTTCATATTACAGCATTTCAGAGTGCATCTGTATCTTTTTGGCAATGTTGACTAGTTTTCTCAGATTGCACTCGTTCACACTCTCTTATTCTTGGAGGTGTTGGTATGTATATCTAGTGTGTATGGGGGCATCCCAATTCCCACCTGACAGCTGATATTGGCAAATAGAAGGAGTCATCCCTATGTATGGCGACGTCAGGAGATATAGATGTTGGACAAACAATCGGGTATCTAATTTGTACCGTCAACCTCAGACTTTGCACCCTTGTTTAGTCTTTGTTAGTCTCTTGGTGGTAGAGTTAATTTATCTAAGTATGTGACAAGGGAAAGAGAAAAGAATGTAGAGTTGTGGACCCTGTGGAAGAGGACTGTAGACCAGTGGAAGAGAAGAATGTGGACCTGATGGCAAAACAAGTATGAAACTCTGAAATACAAGAAGGTGGGCATATGGAAGATGAGTGTAGACATATGGAGGACAAGTGGGTGGATCTATGGAAGACAAGAGTAGACATATGGAGGACAAGATGAATGACCTATAGAAGACAAAAGTAGATATATGGAGGACAAGATGGCGGACCTATGGAAGACAATAGTACACATACAGAGGACAAGAGGGTGGACCTGTATAAGATAAGAGTAGACATATGGAGGACAAGAGGGTAGACCAATGGAATGCAAAAGTAGACATATGAAAACAAGAGAGTGGACTTATGGAAAACAAGAATAGACATATGTAGGACAAGAGGGTAGACCTATGGAAGACAAGAGTAGACATATGGGGACAAGGAGATGGATGTGAAGATTAGGAGTAAGCATATGGAGGACAAGAAGGTAGACCTAGGCTATGGAAGACAAGAGTAGACATCTAGAGGACAAGAGGGTGGACCTATGGAAGATAAGATTAGACATATGGGGATAAGGAGGTGGATGTGAAGATAAGAGTAAGCATATGGAGGACAAGAGGGTAGACCTATGGAAGATAAGAGTAGACATATGAGGACAAGGGAGTTGACATGTGAAGGTCAGGAGTAGACATATAGAAGAAGAGAGTAGACATATGGAGGACAAGAGAGTGGACCTATGGAAGACAAGAGTAGATATATGGGGACAAGGGGGTGGACATGTGAATGTCAGGAGTAGATATATGGAAAACAAGAGTAGACAAATAAGGACAAGAGGGTGGACATGTGAAGATCAAGATTAGGGATATAGAGGGATATAGAGGATAAGAAGGTGGACCTATGGATCACAATAGTAGACATATAAAGGACATGATGGTAGACCTATAGATGATAAGAATAGACATATGGAGAAAAGAGGGTTTGACCTATGAAAGACAAGAGCATATGGAAGATAAGTGGGTAGACCTATGAAAGACAAGAGCATATGGAGGACAAGAGGGTGGACTTATGGAAGAGAAGAATAGACATATGAAGGAGAAGAGGGTAGACCTGTGGAAGACAAAAGTAGACATATGAGGACTAGGGAGTGGACCTATGAAAGACAAGAGTAGTCATACGGGAGACAAGAGGGTAGACCTATGGAAAAGAAGAATAAACATATGGAGGACACCAAGGTAGACCTATGGAACACAAGAGTAGACATATGGAGGACAAGATGGTAAACCTACTTAAAACGTCAGTACATATGGAGAACAAGATGTCCTGGTATGTGTGGGGCTTTCTCCACATGCTGGGACCTGGGCTGGTCTCTATCCACAAGTGCCTTTTTTGCAACATGGAAGCGGCTATATACTGGTTGCAGGTATGTGTGCTCCATTATGGTTCTGCTTTTAACTTTATCTAGGAGGCCGCATGGCACATGAAATACAGAATGTAGAGTAGGACCCCCCTATTGAGATTTGCCGTGACGTTGGCAGGGGTGGCTCAAAAAATTGATCAATTATTTGCTAAAAATCTCATTTTTTTTTTTATTATAGTACAGTTGGAATAAATTTGTGAATTTTCACTTTTTATATGATGCATGCCAATTTCAGATCGTGCTGGTTATCTTTTTTTCTTTTTTTTTTTTTCTTGGAGAACAAGATGGTAGACCTATGGAAAACGAGTAGACATATGGAGGACAAGAGGGTGAACATGTAAAGTTCAAGAGTGTGATCCTATAAGAGACAAAAAAGTAGACTATGGAAGAAGGGGCTAAACCTGTGGAAAACAAACCTAGACTTGTGGGACAGAAGAACCTGTGAAAAGCAAGACATTTGATTTGTGAGAGATCGGGGTGGACCTATCCAAAAAAAGGTGCGCCGTTGAATGACAAGAAGATGGTCAAAAAGAAGAGCGTGAATGTTTAGAAGACAAGAAAATAAACCTATGAAAGACAAGTGGGTGGACCTGAGTAAGACAAAATCATAGAACTGTGGAAGTCAAGGGTGAAAGTGTCCTCCTTTTGAAAGACAACAAGATGGACCTGTCAAAAACAAGAGATGGCAGACAAGAAGGTAGACATGTAGGAGGAAAAGAGTTTGAACTTTAGTAGACAGGAGGGAAGAATCCTAGCAAAACCCCTTACTTGGTAATCGGAGGACAGAATGGTTTATCTC
Organism: Anomaloglossus baeobatrachus; assembly: GCF_048569485.1. NCBI lineage: Eukaryota > Metazoa > Chordata > Amphibia > Anura > Aromobatidae > Anomaloglossus > Anomaloglossus baeobatrachus. The sequence continues at coordinate 39,296,052 of NC_134358.1, forward strand.
CAGACATCACCCACCTGCCAGGTCCTATATCAGGGCTGTCACCCTACATAGATATGACAGGGGAGTTTTAGACCATCGAATGCCTCTTTAATCCAATTTTACTGCGCCATTACTCGGTGCGAGCTTCCTATGTGAATGCAGTTTACTAATGTATGTGCTTTTTAATGGACATTACTTGGCAGCCATTCTCCTCCTTAAATAATCCAGAGATACCACTTTAGTTTTATTAAACCCGCTCCAGCTCCGCATAAAAACCGTCATTAAAAAATCATAGATTAATAAAAGCCGGGCTATTTCAGATTTGGCTCTTTCTACCCTGTAGTAAAAATGTTATCTGGTAGAAATATTATTGTGAATGTGTAAATGTGGTCACTTAGTAAAGATATTAGTTAAAGAGCATATGTCCCTTAGTAAATGTAAATCTTTTTGCAAAAATGTCCGCCATTAAAGCTCCTGGGCCCCCAACCTTTATGCGTTGCATCAGTGCCCGGTGTGGCGGCATCCTCTGTGCCCGCTATAAAAACTTTGCAGAAAATTTTGCAGCATTAAAAAAGGTTATTTTCCCCTATTAACAATAATGCACCACTCCAGCGGATTTTTTTATTGCAGCACTGGAGTGGTGCTTGAAAACTAAATCCCTTGTCTTATACTCACCCTAGTGCGTCTTCATCTTCTATTGCCCGTCTCCACTGATTTATGACCTGCTGGCTGTGCCAGTGTTTCATGGAGAGTGCCGAAGATCACAACTCAATGTAACTCTATGAAAGCCTCGTACTGGCTCTCATAGAGTTGCATTGAGCGCTTTTGTCATGTAACTTCTGACTTCTGGCCAGTCAGAAGTCATGGTCACAAGATGGCGCTGCCCCACTCCCCATGGTCCCCGCATGGCATCTCCTTGTGTCAAGTCTCTCTGCTGTGTTGCCTGTTGCAGCATTCCTCTGCACATGTCATGGGTGTGTCATGCGTGACTGACAGTCCTGTCACACTATTTGGCTGCACAAACTGCTCCCTGACCTTATATCATTCCGGCTTGCTTTTCATCCTTTTCCCTTTAGGACTCTGTGGTGTTCTTCAGCCTGCCAGCTGCTGTTCATCACTACTTTCCTTGTCTATAAATACCTTCACTTTCTATTCCTCGATATTTGATACATCTCCATATTTGATACATCCTCCATATTTAATACATCGCTGATATTTGATACATCTTTATCAAGTCCTCAGTGCAAGCAGGCGGCTTGCATACATCAGGAGAATCTTGGTGGTTGTTGCAGCTTCTCTCCCTGAAGATAACTAGAGATAAGTTGTTTGTTGTTTTCCCTTGTTTGTTATCCCTGTGTGTCCTTTAGTGCCTAGAGGGGCTGATGAAGATCTCATCCCATCCGCTCCCTACCAAGGGGCGAGAGCAGGGTCAAACAGGGTCAGGTATCTGGCTCGGTGCATAGGTGCGTAACCTATCTAGGGCGATGACGGAAGCCAGGCTCCAGCGGTAGGCTTGGTCAGGGGTCACCATCTTTCCCTTCCCTAGACACAAAGTTTCCCTTGTCTTTGCTTGGTACTTCTCCACTGATGCTTCTGCATGTGGCTTCTATCTGGCCTTAGGGGGGTATGGGTGGTCTCTGCAGGAATTTAACCCTGCTGTGTCCTGCAGAGATTAGGTTCCCTGACCTATCCTGTGTGAGCAGGCTCTATTTTAGCAACTCCACCCACCAGTATTTGCCATGAACATGGTTTCTAGCCTGCTAGTTCCCAGTTTAAGCATTCATCTGTATTCTGTCTCATGTTAACGACCTGGCTTGCTTACCCGTCCCGTCCTGTCTGAACTCTCTGCTTCTGACCCTCAGCTTTGTACCCTGATCTGTGCAGCCTAACTATGCCTGTGTGTGGCTCTCTGATACCTCGTACCCATGCCACTCACCCTCCGGTTGGCTTCTGCAGCTCTGGGGACTGTCCTGGAGTTGAACCTGGTGTCTACCGGCAGCCTAGCCTATCTTCACCATCAAAGGCTTTAGTGAAGACCCAGTAGACACTTAGGGGTAGTTTGCACACTACGACATCGCAGGTGTGATGTCGGTGGGGTCATTTCGAAAGTGACGCACTTCCTGCGTCGCTCTCGACATCGTAGTATGTAAATCCTAGATGATGCGATTAACGAGCGCAAAATCGTTGTAATCGTATCATCAGTGTAACGTCGGCGAATTCCAGAATTACGCTGACGCGACGGTCCGATGTTGTTCCTCGCTCCAGCGGCAGCACACATCGCTGTGTATGAAGCCGCAGGAGCAAGGAACATCTCCTACCTGCGTCCTGCAGCTCACGCCGGCTATGCGGATGGACGGAGGTGGGCGAGATGTTTACATCCCACTCATCTCCGCCCCTCCGCTCCTATTGGCCGCCTGCCGTGTGACGTCGCAGTGACGCCGCACGACCCGCCCCCTTAATAAGGAGGCGGTTCCCCGGCCAGAGCGACGTTGCACGACAGGCAAGTGTATGTGAAGCTGCCATAGCGATTATGTTCGCTACGCCAGCTATCACAATGATATCGCAGCTGCGACGGGGGCGGGGACTATCGCGCTCAGCATCGCAGCATCGCCTTGCGATGTTGTAGTGTGCAAAGTACCCCTTAGTCATCCCACTATTCCTTTAAAGTGGTATCCAGGCTCCTCACTTCCACATTGGACAGTGAGTAGTGATGAGTGAGTGTCGGGGGCGGGGGCCAGCTTCCCCGTCGCGGGGGCTGCTCGGGGAGATCGCGCTCGGATCCGGTGCCTTCTCCTCGGTGGCTCGAGCGGGACGGACCAGGGGATCGAGCAGGGCTCCTCGCCCCACGAGTGAAAAGAGGATTTGGATTTGGTTTCGGGATAGATAGAGTTCGTGACGCCACCCACGGGTTGTGATGATGGTGGGCACCACTGCTGCTGGTGACGGGGTTCCGGGGAGCGATGGCTGGGAGCAGCTAGGTGTTGACCCCTCCGTGGATAGGGGCTGTTGGTCACGGGGCCCGGTAGGAGGTTGGGTTCCTGTAGGATGGGGTTCGCAGGGTGCAGGGTTGCGGTGCAGCGCAGCGCGGTGCCGGATGGCACTGGTGTACTCACTCAGACACAGATGGACAGAATCTCTGGTAAACCAAACGGCTGGATGGATGGGGCCCGCAGCCGGCTGCGGTGTTCTCCCTGGATAAGCTGATGGTGGCTGTCGTTTCCCTGCACCTGTGTTTTGTGTCTTGACTCCGATGCCTGGGCACCGGGAGTCCGCTCCCCGATGTATACGTGCCGGAGGAGCCCTTTTGCCCACAGACGCTGGCCCCTTGCATCTCTGGCCCTTGGTGGTGGCACTTATCCGAAACGGTTGGGCTGTTGCCTTGAATCGGGACTTGGGTGGGAATAAACCCCTGAGGTCCAGACCGCAATTAGAAAATTTGACTAAAGGTTGGCTTTAAGCCTAGTCGGGGTCTGAGTACCCTGTCTGGTGCTTGGATCCAATCGGCTCCCCGGTTCAGTACCGGCGGGCCACCGCCCGACCCCGGTCCTACTGTTCTGCCGACCTTCGTCAACTCCTGCAGATGGTCACCACCGTCTGCCTACCTTGCTGGAAGTGCCTGGGCTTTCAACCCAGACACCAACAGTTTTCACTCCTCTCTCACTACTGAACACAACTGGACTCTCTCTTAGACTATTGTGTTTTTCCCGCCTTCAGACTGTGAACTCCTCGGTCGGCGGGGCCAACCACCTGGCTCCGCCCCACCTGATGTGGACATCAACCCTGGAGGGTGGCAACAAGGGTTTAATGTTTGACTGGTGTAACCTGTCCAGGGAAGGGGGGGGTATGGTGTTGTGTAGTGACCTGTGACCCCTGGGGTCCAGGGCGTCACATGAGCACTTCCATTCTTGGGTGGTCTGTACTCATTAACAGCAGTTGGACGCTTGGATGGGCACGACTCAAGCACCCAAGTATAATGGAAGTCAATGGGGATCTCAACCATGTTCCAGGGAAATCTTCCAGAAAAATGCTTGTGTTCCCCATTGATTTCCATTATACTCGGTTCGGTTGCTCAAGTCTCGCCCATCCAAGCATCCGACTGCTCATTGCAAGTACCGACCACTCAAACATGGTAGTGGTCATTACTAGTGGTGAGAGGTGCTACTGTCGCGGGCGGAGGAGGGGACGCTGCGCTCACCCACTGCTTGGGTCCAGCTGCTGCTGCTGCTCGGTGGTGGCTCGAGCGGTGGGCCGGATCCCGGGGACTCGAGCGGCGTTCCTCGCCCGTGAGTGAAAGGGGGGGTGGATTGGTTTAGGGATATTGTCCGTGACGCCACCCACGGTTGTGGTGAGGTTATGACACCACCGCTGCTCTGGACGGAGATCCCGGGAGCGGTGACAGGGAGCAGCTTAGATGTTGGTTCTCCCCTCTGTGGGTAGGGGGTTGGTTGTCCCGGGGCCCGGTGAGGGAGGTATGGATGGCAGGCGGGTTATGGGGCCTGGTGAGGTGCAGGGTCGCGGGGGCAGCGCGGTGCCGCACGGCACGGTGGTACTCACTCAGCCAATGATTTACACGGAGTCTCAGGTCAAACAAACGGCTGGATGGACGGGTCCCACAGGCGACTGCGGTGTTTTTCCCCTGACCCAGTTTGGTAGTGTAAGTCCTTTCCTGCCCCTTCGTGTACGCTCTTCCTGCGCTTCGGTTTCCAGCTGGCTCCCTGGTTCGGTATCGGTGGGCCACCGCCCAGCCCCGGCTACCTACGGTTCTACCAAGACTGTCTTCCCAGCTCACGCAGACAGCCACTACCGTCTGCCTCACTAGCTACACGAGTGACCTAGGCTCCAACCTAGGCCCCAGTCTGCGTCTGCCTCTCTGCACACCTCCTCTCTCTTCCTCTGCCTGGACTTGTCTGAGCTGGTTTTTGCTTCAGGCCAGCTAGACTCCTCGGTGGGCGTGCCTATCTGCTTGACTCCGCCCACCTGGTGTGTCTGTCTGAACCCGAGGGAAGAAATCAGGTCTCACTGGGGATGACTTCTGTGAACTGCTGGGGGTGGGGGGGGGTGTGTGTTGTTACCTGTGGCCCCTGGCTTGTCCAGGGCGCCACACTACTGTCATGACATCCATTGGCCTCGCTCACTAGGTAGCATGCATGAATCCTATTCCAGCTCAAAATCCACAGGATCCATCTTTGTCGTCAACAGGTCACGAATCACGACTACATTCATTGTCTATGAGACTGCTGGAGATAGCCGTGAACAGTACAATCTAGCATTTCCATATACGTTAATGGGGCTCCACTTCAGCAGGACTTCTAGATCTAGTAGTCTCCTAGAAGTGGGATAACTCAGCAATCAGCACATTTTCACCTATGCTGAGAGTAGGTGATAGCTTATTTAGATGGGATTAACCCTGTAATACTTGCCAAGTCTGCACTGTACTTAGCACGTGACTAATGGCACATCTGCTTGGCCTCTCACCACCCAATGTTGAAGTGGCAGGCACCAAACAGCCCCTTTAATCCCTTCACCCCTGGGTGATTTTTACTTTTATCGCTGACGTTTTTTGCTCCTAACTTTTTTATTTTTTTGTCAATCTTGCTATATGAGGGCTTGTTTTTTGCAGGGCGAGTTGTACTTTGGAATAAAACCATTTGTTTTCCCATAGAGTATATTGGAAAACAGCAAAAAAATTTCAAGTACGGAAAATCTCCAAAAAAAAAGTGCAATCGCACAATAGTTTTTGGGATATTTTATTCACCGTATTCACTATATGGTAAAACTGATGTGTGGGTGTGATGCCTGAGGTCAGTATGAGTTCATAGACACCAAACATGTATAGGTTTACTTTTATCTAACGGGTTAAAAAAAATTCACAAGTGTGTCCAAAAAAAGTGGCGGACATTTTGCACCATTTTCCGAAACCTGTAGCGTTCTCATTTTTTGAGCTCTATGGCTCATTGATGCCTTATTTTTTGCGTCTCGAGCTGACGTTTTTAACGATACTATTTGTGCAGAGATGCTTTGTTTTGGTCACCTGTTGCACAAAATTTGTGGCAACCAAAAAATGTATTTTTTGCGTTTGGAAATTTTTTGCCGCTACGCCATTTACCGATCAGATGAATTGATTTTATATTTTGATAAATGCGACGATATCAAATATGTGTATATTTTTATTTTTTTAACCCTTTAATTTTCAACGGGGCGAACGGGGGTGATTTCAATTTTCAGTTTTTTTTAGTTTTTTTGTAATTTTCTAAAACTATATTTTTTATTTTACTAGTACCCCTAGGGGACTATAAGGATGAGCAGTCTGATCACTTTTACATTTCTGTTGATAAGAGCTGCATAGCTCTGATCAGCAGAAATACTGCTCTCCTGCGAGAGCCGGCGCTCTGTCGGCTGTAACAGGAACTATATCATGATAGCGACAGGAGTCATCACGTAACCCATCACTATTATGGCAACCATTGTTTTCCCGTGATTGGCCTTTGATGGTGGCGGAAAAAGGTGTTTTTCCCGCCTTAGCCATTTAAATAGGTAAAGATGGTTGACTTCGGGGAGATCAACATCCAACACCGCGGAGACACCATCATGTGTTTCTCAACGCAGTGACACTAGAACAAGAGAATGTTCAAGAGAAACATGTGATGGTGTCTCCGCGGCATTCTTGTTTAGCCATTTAAATCACGCTGTCACATTCTGACAGCGCGATCTAAGGGGTTAACAGGTGCGGGTAGATCGCGGATGCACCCCCACCTGATAGCCACACATGTCTGCTGTTCAAATTAGCAGACATGTGCAGGGATCGTCGCTGGCTCACTGCAGCAGCCGACGGCGATTACCCCTTCATGATTTAGGACATACCGGTATGTCCTTGTTTGTGAAGGGGTTAAAGAGGACCTATAGGTTGTCATAAATATGTAATTTATTACCTGGTATAAATAGCGATGTTCTCCTGAATCCGGCAATGTTTTTCTTTAATTCCTATGTCTTTCTATTCCTGAGATATAGCTACTTATAAAAAAGATAATCTTGTTAGCCAACTGGGTGTGGCATATTTGGGGACCACACCCAGTTGGCTTAAAATACTAGGTTTATTTCTCTATGGAAGAGATGGCCATATCTCAGGAACGGAGAAGCGCAGGAGCAAAAGAAAAATAGCGCCGGATTCAGGAGAACAGCGGCAATTATATTGGGTACAAAAATTAAATGTTTATGGAAAATCACAGGTCGTCTTTAAATATAAATCCTTTAAGTCCATCTCTAAAAAAAAAATCACTCCTGCAAAACTTGTGGAATGCAGCAGCGTCATGGATGTGTGGGTCTTTAAAAAAAAAAATGGTTTTGTTGGTTTTGTGAGAGCATCTTAAGACTCAGACACCCAAACAGGTCACGTCTCAGACCCGGGGCAGCGCTTTGCATACTGAGCACATTGTAGATCCGCAGGACGGAAGATTGAAACATTTGTCAATCACCATGAAGAGCGCAGGACTTGGAGACCGTACGGGAACGAGATGATCTTTCAGTGAGAAACGCTCGTAGTCTTATTTACTCTTTCAGAAAAAAAAAAAAGAAAAGCTTCTCATAAGCAGCGGAGTTGACCGAGTGCAGACAGGACGGAGGTCGGTGGGAACATAACGTGGAAAAACATACACAACTCAATAAATGATAGCGGCTAAGAATTAGAACAACATGGCTTCTTTCTAGGTTTCATCTTGGTGCTGCAGCTCTGTACCATACACTTCAATGGAGCAAAGCTGCAATACCAGACATGGACACAGGTGGCGCTGTTTCTAAAAGAAGGCAGACATATTTTTTAATCCCGAACAATCTCTTAATGTTCTGCTGCTTAAAGAGATATCACTCCCTTAGCAGCTGTGTATGCTAATCATCCTTACGATCAAGAAAGCATCCAAATCCAGTGGATTGAAAAAAGTATTCATACCCCGCAAATTTTTCTGTGCCGCCCTTGGACTTTCAGGCCATCACAGGCTATTGCACAATCTACCCTCCTGTGCAGTATCACTCCCTCTTGGTTATGGGTCCCTAACCAAATGGTGTTGCCTACATCAGCTAATCAAATCCTAGATACACCCTGCACCACACCCACCAGACACACCAGTGGACGGCTTGAGTGGAATAGAGTCGCCCATCTGGGGGCGTCAGGGAGGAGAGGTGAGGAGTGTAGTCAGTCAGTAGTCAGTGAGCAGTAGTGAATGGTGGTGAGAGTAGCCCTTGAGCTGTGAGGAGCTCTGAGTGACTCCCATAATAAAACTGTCTAGGTTGCAGACGGTGGTCTGGGCTTAGAGGAGTCGGACCCCCGGTCACAGGGGATCGTGGCAAGGGGCTCGGATCTGTCAAGCAGGACAGCCGGCGGCCTTGCATCATCACCGGTCCGGGACCGAGGCACGACGGGGTACGTGGACCCTAGGTCGGGGAGTAGCTGCATGCAGCCAATAATTTACCTGTGGAGAATGAAGCCTTCAAGATTCATTCCCAACCACTCCAAAATTGGGGCACTAGCGCAACGAGGGGGGATAGGACTTTCCACCCAAAACGGTCCAGAAAATCCCAAGTGTGAGCCCTGAGAGCAAGCTCGCACACTTAGCCACAGTGTGGAGCAGGACCTGCCAGGAGGCAGGTCATGGATCACCAGGCAGCACCATTGGGGATGGGATCCGAACTAGCTCCCCTCAGCAGCAGCGGTGTCCAGAGATTTGGTTTACCCGGTTGTCAGTGTCTGCTTAATGGACTGAGTGAGTACAAGAGTGACCCCTGCACCCCACGGCCTGATCCCCACATCGAGTCCTGGGGCATTCCCCCCTACCCGTGGAGGGTTCCAACACCTTGCTACCCTGTTTCATCATCCCCGGGTACTCCCAACCGCAGCGGCGGTACTCCTAATTACCACACACCACGGGTTGCTTCACGAACTATAATCCCTTGTAAATACCCCCTTCATTTGAGTGGCCGCACGACCCCCGGGTCCGGAGACCCTCGAGCCACTGAGAACCCGGATCTGAGCAGCTCGGCTGCTTCCATGGGGGCGGCACACCTCCACATTCTTTCACCTTACACCCACAAACTTAAATATACTTTATTGGGATTTTATATACCAACATTAAATAGTAAGTATTTGTGAAGTGTAAAAGAAATGATACATGGTTTTCTAAATATTTAGAAAATATAAATCAGAAAATTGTGATGCGCATTTGTATTCAGCCCCCCTAAATAATATCCTAAGTGTCCAATTGACTTCAGAAGTCACCTAATTAGTAAATTGAGTCCACCTGTGTGTTATTTATTATCAATATCACTGCAACTGTTCTGTGAAGGCCTCAGAGGTCTGTGTGAGAAGACAAAGGGATCAAACCGCATCATGAAAACCAAGGAACACACCAGACAGGTCAGGGATAAAGTTGTGGAGAAGAGTGAAGCAGAGTTAGGTTATACAAAAACAATAGCCCAAGCTCTGAACCTCTCTTATGAAGCACTGTTCAATCCATCGTCAAACAATTGAAGGAATATTGCACAACTGCAAACCTACCAAGACGTTGTCCACCGAAACTGACATGCCAAGAAGGAAGGCACTAATTAGAGAAGCAGCCAAGAGACTAGAGGAGCTGCAGACATCACAGCTCAGGGGGGAGAATCTGTCTACAGGACAACTATTAGTTTCAAATATGACCTTTTTAGAAGAGTGACAAGAAGAAAGATGTTTTTAAAAGCAAACCATAAGAAGTTCCATTTGCAGTTCGCAAAAATCCATGCAGGGGCAAAGCAAGCAGTGGAAGAAGGTGCTCTGGTCAGATGAGACCAAAATAGAACTTTTTGGGCTAAATGCAAAATGTTATGTGCGGAAGAAAACTAACACTGCGCATCAGTCTGAAAACACCACCCCCACCATCACATATGATGGTGGCAGTGGTGAGCATTTTGGAATATATAGCTCATCGCTAATTTCAGTCACAGCAAGATGATGTTGCCTCTGACAGTGACACTGTCAGTTTATGATGTTGCCTGTGACAGTGGCTTTATCAGTTTATGATGTTGCCTCTGTCAGCGACACTATCAGTTTATGCTGTTGCTTCTGTCAGTGACGCTGTCAGTTTATGTTGCCTCTGTCAGTGACATTGTCAGTTAATAATGTTGCCTCTGTCAGTGTCACTGTCAGTTTATGATGCTCCCTGCCTCTGTCACTGACAGTCAGTTTATAATGTTGCCTCTGTCAGTGACACTGACAGTTTATGATGTTGCCTCTGTCAGTGACACTGTCATTTTATGATGTTACCTCTGTAGGTGACACTGTCAATTTATAATGTTGCTTCTGTCTGTGACACTTTCAGTTTATGATGTTGCCTCTGTCAGTGACACTGTCAGTTTATCATGTTGCCTTTGTCAGTTATACGGTCAGTTTATGATGTCTTTGTCAGTTACATGGTCAGTTTATGATGTTGCCTCTGTAGGTGATACTGTCAGTTTATGATGTTATCTCTGTCAGTGACACTGTCAGTTTATGATGTTGCCTTTGTCAGTTATATGGTCAGTTTATGATGTCTTTGTCAGTTACATGGTCAGTTTATGATGTTGCATCTGTCAGTGACACTGTCAGTTTATAATGTTGCCTCTGTCAGTGACACTGTCAGTTTATGATGTTGCCTTTGTCAGTTATACGGTCAGTTTATGATGTCTTTGTCAGTTACATGGTCAGTTTATGATGTTGCCTCTGTAGGTGATACTGTCAGTTTATGATGTTACCTCTGTCAGTGACACTGTCAGTTTATAATGTTGCCTTTGTCAGTTATACGGTCAGTTTATGATGTCTTTGTCAGTTACATGGTCAGTTTATGATGTTGCCTCTGTCAGTGACACTGTCAGTTTATAATGTTGCCTCTGTCAGTGACACTGTCAGTTTATGATGTTGCCTTTGTCAGTTGCACGGTCAGTTTATGATGTTGCCATTTGTCAGTGTTACTGTCAGTTTATGATGTTGCCTCTGACAGTGACACTGTCAGATTATAATGTTGCCTCTGTCAGTGACACTGTCAGTTTAATTCAATGTTCTGCACTGAATGTTCTTCCTGATCATTAGTGACCAAAATAAATAATTTTTGGAACATTTTTCAGTTTTATAATAGTCTGTTTCTATGATGAGATCACTAAAATGATTAATGTTGTGTTTGTGTTAAAGGGGTTGGATACAGTCCTAGGAGACCTCAGAGTGTTACACACATCTTATTGAAGCATTTGGAGACTTTACAGTATTGTGAATTTTTGGGAAAAGAGTGTTGAACCTATTGATTTCCAAAACATTCAACCATCAGTACAATATACTAATCTAGAGGAAAGGTCGTCTAGATCAGTCAACAGCACTCAGACTGAAAACTCCTAAGCCATGCAGACAACTTAGAAGTGCTAAGAAGATTTACGACTCCCCCCAAATATATTCATGGTGCGCGTTACTATGAACCATTGCAATGCACGATTAATGAACGCTGCTTAATGGGTACACTGTATCCAGTAGATTAGTTATTAGGGTGATTAACATATGTCCTCATTGCAAGAACTTTGTCCTTTAGACTCACAAAGACCTTCACTAATTCATTTCCTACAAACGTGGAGCCAGGCATCGTCTTCATTAAATTTCGGTGTCATGTAAATAGTGAAGACCATCCTGTTCACCTTTGTAACCGGAGAGGAAGACGGATGCTGGAATCCTTTGTAGTCGAAGCAGAAACAATATGTCAAACTGTGAAGCCTACAATAGGAGAGTGATGCTAGAAATGGAATTAGCCCAAGAATGCTCACTTTGGGCTTCTTGGTGGCCTCTTCCATTTTTCAGTCCAAACTCGTTGTACAAGTGCCTTTCACATCTGTTTATGTTTGTGGCTAATGATGAGGGTTAAACCCGGATTCCTAAAGGTCAGGAGAGACTCAACCATTAGGTAGTAGGAATGTCTTTGAATGGAGCCGGTAATCCTGCCCAGCGGTAACAAATACAACATCCCATATACCTAATGATGCCATTTCCTAAGGGGGAGCTAACATTGGGTTTTCAGGGCTACCCTACAAAAGCCCGTGTCATAATATTTGACAAGCGTTCATTTTACGGGTTATGACACGCTGACACAATCAGTTGAGATTGACAGCAACAGCACGGGGAGATTTCTTTTGCAAATGTTCTGCTAAAATTTATTCTTGAAAAATTTAAATTTCTGATTTTTTTTTATATATACCACTCAAAAAAAGGGAATACGTAAACAACAAAATGGTATTTTAGTGTTCCCTTTATTTTTTTGAGCAGTATATATATATATTTTGTGGTTAGTTTTTTTTTCTTTTTTATCTATTTTTTTTTTATTTTTTATTTAGTTATTTAGTTATTTTAATTGTTTGGTTTATTGTTCTAACAATTGGGGGTTTTTTTTTGCAATTTTTAATTATATTTTGTTGGATTTTTTTATTTTTTGTTTATTTATTCATTTCTTTACTTATTTTAATTGTCTGGTTTATTATATTGGCCCATCAGCCATATCACAAATTTTTGCATTTTTCTTTAAGATTAGGACAAAGATATTTTTTCTCTTACCCTTAGGTAATTTTTATTTTTCAATTTTTTTATTGTTCTAATTTATCGGTCTTTTTTTTTAAATTTTACATTTTTGCGGTTATTTTTTTAGTTTATTTATTCATTTCTTTACTTATTTTAATTAACTGGCTTATTATATTAGCCCGGCAGCCATATCACAAATTTTTGCATTTTTCTTTAAGATTAGGACAAAGATATTTTTTCTCTTATCCTTAGGTAATTTTTATTTTTCGATTTTTTTATTGTTCTAATTTATTGGTCTTTTTTTTTACTTTTACATTTTTGCGGTTATTTTTTTAGTTTATTTATTCATTTCTTTACTTATTTTAATTAACTGGCTTATTATATTAGCCCGGCAGCCATATCACAAATTTTTGCATTTTTCTTTAAGATTAGGATAAAGATATTTTTTCTCTTATCTTTAGGTAATTTTTATTTTTCAATTTTTTTATTGTTCTAATTTATTTATGTTTTTTTAATTTTACATTTTTGTGGTTATTTTTTTAGTTTATATGTTTATTTATTTCAATTCTTTGGTTCATTATATTGAGACAGCAGCCATATCAAAAGTTTTGCATTTTTCTATTATAGTTAGGCCAGCAAAAAAAATGTTCTCATACTTTTAGGTAATTTTTATATTTCAATTTTTTTAGTGTTCTAATTTATTGTTTGTTTTTTTAATTTTACATTTTTGTGGTTATTTTTTTAGTTTATTTATTTCAATTGTTTGGTTTATTATATTGAGACAGCAGACATATAAAAAAAATTGCATTTTTCTATTATAGTTAGGACAGCAAATTTTTTTATCATACTTTTAGTTAATTTTTATATTTTTATTTTTTTATTGTTCTAATTTATTGTTTTTTTAAAAAATGTTTACATTTTTATGGTTATTTTTTAGTTTATTTATTTATTTAATTGTTTCAATTGTTTGGTTCATTATATTGAGACAGCAGCCATATCAAAAAATATTCATTTTTGTAGTATAGTTACGACAGCAACATTTTTTTCTCATACTTTTAGGTAATTTTTATATTTAAATTTTTTTATTGTTCTAATTTATTGCTCTTTTTTTGCAATTTTACAGTTTTGTTTTGTTTTTTAGTTTATTTATTTTAATTGTTTGGTTTATTATATTGAGACAGCAGCCATATAAAAAATTTTGCATCTTTCTTTTATAGTTAGGACAACAAAAAATGTTCTCATACTTTTAGCTAATTTTTTATTTACACTTTTTTATTGTTCTAATTTATTGTTTTTTGGGTTTTTTTTACAATATTTTGTGGGGTTTTTTTAGTTTTGTATTTTTATTTATTTAGTTATTTTATTTGTTTCGTTTATTATATTGAGACAGCAGCCATATCAAAAATGTTGCCTTTCCCTTTCTCTTTACGGTTAGGACAGACGTAGTTTTTCTCTTATTTTTAGATAATTTTTTCTATACATTTTTTTGTTGTTCTAATTTATTGGTCTTTTTTTGCAATATTTTTTAGATCTTGTGGCTTTTTTTGTTGTTTTTATATATTTAGTTATTTTAATTGTCTGTTTTATTATATTGAGACAGCAGCCATATAAAATATTTAGCATTTTTCTTTTATAGTCAGGACAGCAAAATGTTTTCTCATACTTTTAGGTAATTTTTTATTTACACTTTTTTATTGTTCTAACTTATTGGTCTTTTATTTGCAATATTTATTATATTTTGTGGGGGAGGGGTTTAGTTTTGTTTATTTATTTATTTACTTATTTTAATTGTTTGGTTTATTATATTGAGACAGGAGCCATACCAAAAATTTTGCCTTTATCTTTCAGGTTAAGACAGACATAGTTTTTCTCTTATTTTTAGATTTTTTTTTTATTTACATTTATTTTTTTGTTTTTTTTGCAATATTTTTTGGTTATTTTTTTATTTATTTATTTTAATTGTCTGGTTTATTATATCGGGACAGCAGCCATATCAAAAATTTAACATTTTTCTTTAAGGTTAGTATAGAGCGTTTTTTTGTCTTATTTTTAATAATTTTTTTATTCACATGGTTTTATTGTTCTAATTTATTGGTCTTTTTTGCAATTTTTTAATATTTTGTGGTTGTATTTTATATTATATATATTTTATGCATTCCACATAGTCCTTCATGTATTATAATGCACACCCCATATTCTTCCATATAGTATTATGTAGCCCCATATAGTATTATGTATCCCCCATATAGTATTATGTAGCCCCCATATAGTATTGTGTAGCCCCCATATAGTATCATGCAGTCCCCATATACCATTATAAAACCCCATATACAGCCCCCATGTAGTAGCATACAACCCCCCCATAGTCCTTCATGTATGATAATGCACACCCCATATTCCTCCATATAGTATTATGTAGCCCCTCATATAGTATTATGTAGCCCCCATATAGTATTATGTAGCCCCCATATAGTATCATGCAGCCCCCATATACCATTATAAAACCCCCATATACAGCCCCCATGTAGTAGCATACAACCCCGATCTCATTTAATGCACCCCATAGTCTCCTGGCCATTGTGATTAAATACATACTCACTTCTCCTTGTTCCCTACTGCTCCGGTCTCCTCAGCGTGTCGACTGTTTTGCCGCTCTGCACACGTCTCAGCACAGCAGTGCACAGTAGTGACATCATTGCACTCCGCTGTACTGAGACGCCAGAGCGCAGACACAGCGAGAGAATGATGAGAGAGGCAGCGCGCCGCTCACTCTCTCATCATTGCTTTTAATTGCATCAATATCTGCGATGCTGCTACAATTGCAAGTGCGATCCTTGGTGGGGGGCCTGCAGGGAAGGGGGGGAATGGTGCCAGCGCTAGCATTGGGCCCCATAGTGGTCGCGTGGCTGAGGTCTTCGGGCCCCCTGAACTCCCGGGCCCGGTTGCGATGGCGACCCTTGTGACGACGATTGTTTCGCCCCTGCAAAATCACCAAAAATGCATAAAAAAGGGAAAATGCATAAAAAGCAGCAAATATGCACGAATCTGAGCAAATTGCTGTTTGAGACAAAAAAAACACCTTGCAAAAAAAATGTAACATTTCTACCTTTTGGACTATGATCTTAAAACTTTTTTACATTTTACATTTTTATTATTACTAATATTATATTTTGTTTTATGTCTCAATAGTTTATATTGCATGTTTTATGTTTTAATAGAACTTATTGGTATTTTCATTATTTATCTATTTTTTATTTAACATTTGTTGTTTTTTTTTACTTTCATGTGTTTTTCTTTTTTGCTGGTTTATTGCATTAAACTTAAGACGCAGTTTGTGGCATAAATAGATCTTTTTTTTCTGAGGAATTTACAACCTACTATTAGTGGTTGGGATTACTCAGAAGCCTGTGATTTCTGCTACAATAAATTGTACTGTAATTATAGTCTGTGGAGTCAACAAGGAAGATTTAAGGGGAAAAAATGCAGAATTTCAGATCAGCTAGTCGTTAGTTTACAAATCCAGTAAATTATGGATTTCCATCAGCTCCGAAGCTGGATCTCTGGGATCTAACAACTTTGTGTAAGGATTAGGTTGGAACATTGTTTGGATTTTATTTTGGTAAAATGGTGATCCATCATCCATAGGTTTTTCTTGGATCCATTATCTAATATATAAAGCTGTGTGTGTGTGTGCGTGTGTGTGTGTGTGTGTGCGTGTGTGTATGTGTATGTCCGGGATTGGCATCTGCACCGTCGCAGCTACAGCCACAACATTTTGCACACTCACACGTCTGGACCCTGAGAGCGTCATAGGCTATGTTTTGAGGGGAAATTTTAACCCCGCGCTTTACAGTTATTCGCCAAAAAACCTGCCTCCATTAAAGTGAATGGAGCTGGGAGCCACAGTGCAGCCAGAACTTCAGAAGAATGCGCAGCCACGCCCTTATATGGAATGTTGGCGTGTCACAATGCAGCCAGGGAAAGAGACAGACACAAACAGGGAAAGAGGCAGACACAGACAGGGTAAGAAACAGACATAGACAGGGTAAGAGACAGACACAAATAGACAGACACAAAGAGACAGACACAGACAAAGAGACAGACTGACAGGGAAAGAGACAGACAGGGAAAGAGATGGAAAGATAGAGACAGGTTAAGAGACTGACACAGACAGGTAAAGAGACAGACACAGACAAAGAGACAGACACAGGGAAACAGACAGACAGGGTAAGAGACAGAGACAGACAAAGAGACAGACTGACAGGGAAAGAGACAGACAGGGAAAGAGAGGGAAAGAGAGAGACAGGTTAAGAGACAGACACAGACAGGTAAAGAGACAGACACAGGGAAACAGACAGACAGGGTAAGAGACAGACAAAGACAGGTAAAGAGACAGACACAGGGAAAGAGACAGAGGGAAAGAGACAGACAGGGAAAGAGAGGGAAAGAGACAGACAGGGAAAGAGACAGACAGGGAAAGAGACAGACAGACAAAGAGATAGAGAGAGAGAGATACTGTATATACAGAGGGGGAGATAGACAGAGAATGGGAGAGAAACAGAGAGACAGTTACTATCCCGGGCGTTAATACATTCTATTTATACATTCTATCCCGGGAATGTTAATACATTCTATTTTGTTAACAACAGTTCTTAACCCGGGCGAAGCTGGGTAGTACAGCTAGTACTAGATAATTGTCATATGTAGTAATTGGGGGGCTAGGTAGACTTCAGGGGTCCCATATTAAGAATCAAAATATAAGTCACTCCTTGTTCATGCCCGCCTTACACTGGGACAAGAGGTCCCCAAAAGTTTCATCCTCCCTAATCTTCTTAGGCCTGAGTAGCCACATTGCCCATAATTTTAGATATAAGTGTATATACCAAAGAGGCAAACTGTGAAAGGGGTTGTCCACCATTCTGGTCCATTTTTTTTTCTGTTTTACTTTTAATTTAGGCTAAACATTATTTTTGAAATTAGGATTCATTACAAAATTAGTACAATTTGCCTTTTAATAACCTCTGTGATGCATTGTCTATTGTTGATTGCAGAATGAGTTAACTGAGAATTTATCAGTGAGTTCACTATTGGAGTTTGTAACTTTTGTGTGTCTTTTCTTAGCTCTTTTTAATTGTTATTATTATTATTATTAATAATAATAATAATAATAATAAAAAATAATAATAATATTAATATTATTATTAATAATATTATTATTTTTATTATTAGTTGATTTATGACTACAGACAACATCAAAGTCAAATGTGCAAGTAAGTAAAAGACATATAAAAGACTGGTAGAGCAAAATTTTTAATTAAACCTAATTGTAAAAATGATTTTTAACCTCTAATACATGCATTTAAGCAAAAAAAAAAAAAAAAGTAGGACAACTCCTTTAAGGGCTCTTCAATTCAGGCCTCCTTGCTATGGTTGGCACCTTTCCTTTTCTATTACTGGACAATGAGAACCTGCCCCGGACTTTCTTCTACAGAGGAAATGCATTGGAATAAGAACAAAAACTCCGGGCCCCTTGGTCCTAAGTGGCCCATACCAAGGGTCATAAAAAGGAGGCCATCTTGATGACCTTAATTTCAGAACCTAGTGTAGCCCAGTAGCTATCTTAACCTTCTTCACATTCATGATGAGCGGGGAGGGACGAGTTAATATTGGGCCCCATAACACAATTAGTAATGAGTTCAGAACATTAAGCCCCTGTGTAAAATTGGGCCCTTACCCAACAAGGTCTATTGTTCTTCCCCCGGTATCTGGTGGGCCCAATATTAGGTTCTTTTCCTGGTGCCACGGTGGTTATACCCATAACATTGTTGTTAATGATTCCAAAACAGTCTTGAAATGTCTGGATACCGAAAGGGAAGGGGTTTACCTAAACTTTTCCCAAAAGACGGCATTAATAACAAGTTTAAAGTGGTCTTACGATCAAGATTAACCAAGATTTTGGTCCTGAGGACCTTAGAAGAATAAGAGCCCAGTAGGGATTACCAGCATTAAAATAGGTGAAGGTTGACAATTCCTTTTAAAATGAAGCTGTTCCAATGGCCCGGCCTCCTTGTGATGTGTTATTACATGTCCATCCTTGTAATACATAGATGGGGCTGGTCTGACACTCTAACGTGCCCAACTCCGGCCAATAGACAAGGTCCCAGGGGTGGAATTTCTTTCAATTAAGTCCATAATATAAAACACCTTTCAAGAGTTCCTGTTAATTGCCATAAATAAGTAATTGTTTTTACACGGTGTAACTGCCGCTGTTCTCCTGAATCCGGCGATGTGTTTCTTTTTTTTCTACGCCTTTCTGTTCCTGAGATATGGCCTCCTCTTCCCTGAATGAAAATCTAAGCCAAGTGGGCGGTGTCCTCAATTTTTCTCTATGGGCCTTACCCACTTGGCTAAAAAGATTAGATTTATATGCAGTGAAGAACAGGCCATATCTCAGGAATGGAGAGGAGCAGGAACGAAAGAAAAACATCGCCGGATTCAGGAGAACAGCGGCATTCACATCAGGGTACGTAAAAAAAGTTGTTGGCAAGTTAAAGATTATCTTTGTCCTTTAGGAAAATACCTTAATGACATTGTAAGAGGCTGTCACCTTCTTACCCTTTCCTCCCTTTGCTCAGCCAGTATCATTATTAATTTTAGAATTATATTCATGGATCAAAAAAAACATTACGATACGCTTGGCCCAGTAAAACCAGCATGTGATGCTGTGCATAAGTGCATCGATCTTTGGGTATACAGATATATATAGCTTTTACACTACAGAGCTATAATGCTGCCTCTGTAGCTGCATTCCATGGGACGTCTTATAATAGATTTCGCTGGAGAACATCACGAGAGGTCACAAGTAAACCAATCCGGACTCTCTTGGCTGTACCAGTCCAGCCCAATGGCCCGACCTCTGGGTGACGTGTTGTAAAAACATAGATGGGAATAGTCTGCTGATCAAAAGTACCCATCTCTGGCCAATAGAGGAGATCCCAAAGGGTAGAATTTCTTGCAATTAAGTTCATAACAGAAAACCCCTATAAAGAGTTCCTGTTAGTTGCCATAAATATGTAAAAAAAATTACGCAGTGTAAATGCTGTTGTTCTCCTGAATCCGGCGATGTTTTTCTTTCCTTTCTACGCCTCTCTGTTCCTGAGATATGGCCTCCTCTTCTCTGAATGAAAATCAAAGCCAAGTGGGCGGTGTCCCCAATTTTTCTCTATGAGCCTCACCCACTTGGCTAAAAAGATTAGATTTATATACAGTGAAGAAAAGGCCATATCTCAGGAATGGAGAGGCGCAGGAACGAAAGAAAAACATCGCCGGATTCAGGAGAGCAGCGGCATTCACATCAGGGTATGTAAAAAAAGTTGTTGGCAAGTTACAGATTATCTTTGTCCTATAGAATAATAGCTTAATGAGGTTCTTGTAGGCTGTCCCCTTCTTTCCCTTTCCTCCCTTTGCTCAGCCAATATTAGTGTCAGGCTTTACTTTAATTTTAGAAAAATTCTTGGATCAAAAAGAGCATTACTATAAGCTTGGCCCAATATGTGATGCTGTGCGGAAGTGCATCGATCTTTGGGTAGACAGATATATATAGCTTTTACGCCATAGAGCTATAATGCCGCCTCTGTATCTGCAATCCATGGGACGTCTTATAATAGGTATCACGAGAGGTCACGTACAAGTGAACCAGTCCTTGCTTTACCGGCTGTACCAGTCCGTGCCCCCTCTGGTGCCAACGCGGTCATATGCTCACCCGGGGCCAGTGGACCTGCTTACTATTTTTCATGTAAACTGTGCTATAAAAATCCGGTAGCCTTTCATGTGTGATGATGTGAGTTCTCCGCTTTGTCTGAAGACAGCCAAAATAGGTTGTTAATAATTCACACGACCATTGATCATACTTCCTGAAATCCTTAATTGCTTTGCTGGCAATGTCCCAGGCAGCGGATTTAATTTGAACCATATAATGCTACTGAACAGAGCTGCTCTGCAGCTGGACATTTAATGGCAGTTTACACATTAGTCAAATTAACCCCTGACTAGTGAGATCGGTATTTAGGCTGCGGCCATATGTTGTCACCTGACCTCTACGATGGCTGCGAGCCGCAGGGCTGATTGCTGTTAGTCCACTCGACTAATTGCTCTGCTTGGATTAGAGACAATTATGCCACTCGGATACAATTTTCACATACTTTCAGTAGATCGGATCAAAATGACGGACGGGGAACTCATCCCAAAATATATAGGCCTATACATGTCTACATGGAGCCTCTCGGAAAAAAAAGAACTCCAGGACTACTAGAACATAAAAAAGAACTCTGAGACTGCTACATAAGGAAAAAGAACTCTGGGACTGCTACATAAAAAAAGAACTCTGGGACTGCTACATAAAAAAAGAACTCTGGGTCTGCTACATAAAAAAAACAACTCTGGGACTGCTACATAAAAAAGAACTATGGGACTGCTACATAAGAAAAAAGAACTCTGGGACTGCTAGAACATAAAAGAACTCCGGGACTGCTAGAACATAAAAGAGCTCCGGGACTGCTAGAACATAAAAAAAAGAACTCTGGGACTGCTACATAAAAAAGAACTCTGGGACTGCTACATAAAAAAAAGAACTCTGGGACTGCTACATAAAAAAGAATTCTGGGACTGCTACATAAAAAAGAACTCTGGGACTGCTACATAAAAAAAGAACTCTGGGACTGCTACATAAAGAAGAACTCTGGGACTGCTACATAAAAAAGAACTCTGGGACTGCTACATAAAGAAGAACTCTGGGACTGCTACATAAAAAAGAACTCTGGGACTGCTACATAAAAAAAGAACTCTGGGACTGCTACATAAAAAAGAACTCTGGGACTGCTACATAAAAAAGAACTCTGGGACTGCTACATAAAAAAGAACTCTGGGACTGCTACATAAAAAAAGAACTCTGGGACTGCTACATAAAAAAGAACTCTGGGACTGCTACATAAAAAAGAACTCTGGGACTGCTACATAAAAAAGAACTCTGGGACTGCTACATAAAAAAAGAACTCCGAGACTGCTAGAACATAAAAGAACTCCGGGACTGCTAGAACATAAAAAAAAAGAACTCTGGGACTGCTACATAAAAAAGAACTCT
This sequence comes from Anomaloglossus baeobatrachus, assembly GCF_048569485.1. Lineage (NCBI taxonomy): Eukaryota > Metazoa > Chordata > Amphibia > Anura > Aromobatidae > Anomaloglossus > Anomaloglossus baeobatrachus. Next base: position 39,317,720 of record NC_134358.1, read on the forward strand.
GAGACTGCTACATAAGAAAAAAGAACTCTGGGACTGCTAGAACATAAAAAGTACTCTTGGTCTACTAGACCATAAAAAAAAGAACTCTGGGACTCCTACATAAAAAAATAATTCCGGGTCTGCTACATAAAAAATGAACTCTGGGACTGCTACATAAAAAAAGAGAACTCTGGGACTGCTAGAACATAAAAAAAAGAACTCCAGGACTGCTAGAACATAAAAAAGAACTCTGGGACTGCTACATAAAAAAAGAACTCTGGGACTGTTTGAACATAAAAAAAGAACTCTGGGACTGCTACATAAAATGAGAGAACTCTGGGACTGCTACATAAAAAAGAACTCTGGGACTGCTAGAACATAAAAAAAAGAACACCAGGACTGCTAGAACATAAAAAAGAACTCTGGGACTGCTACAAAAAAAAAAGAACTCTGGGACTGCTACATAAAAAAAGGACTCTGGGACTGCTACATAAAAAAGAACTCTGGGACTGCTAGAACATAAAAAAAAGAACACCAGGACTGCTAGAACATAAAAAAGAACTCTGGGACTGCTACATAAAAAAAGAACTCTGGGACTGCTACATAAAAAAAGAACTCTGGGACTGTTTGAACATAAAAAAAGAACTCCGGGACTGCTAGAACATAAAAAAAGTACTCTGGTACTGCTAGAACATAATAAAAAGAACTCCGGGACTGTTAGGCTATGTGCACGCGCTGCGTTTTTTTGATGCTGCGTTTTTGGATGCTAAAAACGCACAAAAACGCACCTGCGGTAAAAAAACGTGGCAAAAAACGCATGCATTTTTACCGCGATTTGGTACGTTTTTGGCTGCGTTTTTGATCTATGCGTTTTTCTGCGTTTTTCCAATGCATTGCATGGGGGGAAAACGCAGAAAAATGCAGGAAAGAATTGACATGTCCATTTTTTTTTTAAGCTCAAAAACGCAGCTTAAAAAAAAGTTGTGTGCGGACAACAAAAATGAAAACTCATAGACTTTGCTGGGGAAGCAAAGTCATGCAGTTTTGAGGCCAAAAACGCACCCGAAAAATGCGCAAAAACGCCGCGAAAAACACACTGTGTGAACTTACCCTTAGAACATAAAAAAAGAACTCTGGGACTGGTACATAAGAAAAAAAGAAGTTTGGGACTACTGGAACAAAAAAAAAAAGAACTCCGGGACTGGTACATAAGAAAATAGAACACTGGGACTGCTAGAACATAAAAAAGAACTCTGGGACTGCTAGAATATAAAAAAGAGAACACTGGGACTGTTAGAATATAAAAAAGAGAACACTGGGACTGTTAGAATATAAAAAGAGAATACTGGGACTGTTAGAATATAAAAAAGAGAACACTGGGACTGTTAGAATATAAAAAAGAGAACACTGGGACTGTTAGAATATAAAAAAGAGAACACTGGGACTGCTAGAATATAAAAAAAGAGAACACTGGGACTGTTAGAATATAAAAAAGAGAACACTGGGACTGTTAGAATATAAAAAAGAGAACACTGGGACTGTTAGAATATAAAAAAGAGAACACTGGGACTGTTAGAATATAAAAAAGGGAACACTGGGACTGTTAGAATATAAAAAAGAGAACACTGGGACTGTTAGAATATAAAAAAGGGAACACTGGGACTGTTAGAATATAAAAAAGAGAACACTGGGACTGTTAGAATATAAAAAGAGAACACTGGGACTGTTAGAATATAAAAAAGAGAACACTGGGACTGTTAGAATATAAAAAAGGGAACACTGGGACTGTTAGAATATAAAAAAGAGAACACTGGGACTGTTAGAATATAAAAAAGAGAACACTGGGACTGTTAGAATATAAAAAGAGAACACTGGGACTGTTAGAATATAAAAAAGAGAACACTGGGACTGTTAGAATATAAAAAAGGGAACACTGGGACTGTTAGAATATAAAAAAGAGAACACTGGGACTGTTAGAATATAAAAAAGGGAACACTGGGACTGTTAGAATATAAAAAAGAGAACACTGGGACTGTTAGAATATAAAAAAGAGAACACTGGGACTGTTAGAATATAAAAAAGAGAACACTGGGACTGTTAGAATATAAAAAAGGGAACACTGGGACTGTTAGAATATAAAAAAGGGAACACTGGGACTGTTAGAATATAAAAAGAGAATACTGGGACTGTTAGAATATAAAAAGAGAATACTGGGACTGTTAGAATATAAAAAGAGAACACTGGGACTGTTAGAATATAAAAAAGAGAACACTGGGACTGTTAGAATATAAAAAAGAGAACACTGGGACTGTTAGAATATAAAAAAGGGAACACTGGGACTGTTAGAATATAAAAAGAGAATACTGGGACTGTTAGAATATAAAAAGAGAATACTGGGACTGTTAGAATATAAAAAGAGAACACTGGGACTGTTAGAATATAAAAAGAGAACACTGGGACTGTTAGAATATAAAAAGAGAATACTGGGACTGTTAGAATATAAAAAGAGAATACTGGGACTGTTAGAATATAAAAAGAGAATATGGGACTGTTAGAATATAAAAAAGGGAACACTGGGACTGTTAGAATATAAAAAGAGAACACTGGGACTGTTAGAACAGAACAAAAAATGCTCTGGGACTGTTAGAATATAAAAAAGGGAACACTGGGACTGTTAGAATATAAAAAGAGAACACTGGGACTGTTAGAACAGAACAAAAAATGCTCTGGGATCGCTAGACCATAAATAAAGAACTCTGGAACTGCTAGAACATTAGACTTTTCTTCCTAACGGTCTGCTGATGCTGGTACGATGGACCACCAATGAAGTCAGTACCACCCAGAAAGGGCCAGTGTAAAGAGTGGTGGGGGCACTGTTATGTGCCAAGCACTAATATGAGGGGTACTGGTAGTATAAGAAAAACAATGGCTGGCAGCAGTTTACAGAATTCTGTGGCTGGTGCTATAATACTCAAATTATATAAAGCCATGAGTGTCTAAATGAGAAATCAACAAAAATAGAAAAGGAGATACCTCTTAAAAATGCTGGAAAAAGGAAAATCTCCCAAAAATATTGTCATCCAAAAAGTAATGGATGCTACTGATTTGGGGGGTGTTATAGCTAGAACTGCAATGGGGGCGCTGTACATGGTACTGGTAAGGGAGAACTGTGGCTGCCGCTCTTTTGGGGATGGCATTGTCACTGTCACTAGTTTGAGAAGCACTGTGGCTTTTACAAGTTTAGAGGGACTGCTAAGGGGACATGATACTGCTACGAGCAAGGGGTGTAACAATTGCAGTCGCACTCTCTGTGACTGGAGGGAGGAGCACCTACACCGCCCCCTAATTCAGTGGTAACTTATTTCAGCTCCCTGTACTGAAAAACACGCCTCTGGCCAATCAGAGGCTTGCAGCTGACATTGGCTTGCCCATCATAGGAAGCCCATAGTAGTGATGTCATGTGTCATAACTGGCGCACTGAAGTCATGCCAGCTTCTGCCCCAGATGCAGGAAAGGAATTCACACATCGTGGAACAGGAGGAAGTTAAGAAGAATCATATGTTAATTTAAAGAAAAAAACACAAAAAAAATATAATAGAGATGTGCAAATGAACAGTAAACATGATTACTAGAAATGGCCCAGGGTGGAGGACATTAAACCAGGAAGGGGCCCAGGATGGTTTACAGTATACCAGGAAATGACCCAGTATGGGGGACATTATACTAGAAATAGGCCCAGGATGGGGAACATTATACCAGGAAGGGGCCCAGGATGGTTTACAGTATACCAGGAAATGACCCAGTATGGGGGACATTATACTAGAAATAGGCCCAGTATGGGGAACATTATACCAGGAAGGGGTCCAGGATGGTTTACAGTATACCAGGAAATGACCCAGTATGGGGGACATTATACTAGAAATAGGCCCAGGATGGGGAACATTATACCAGGAAGGGGCCCAGGATGGTTTACAGTATACCAGGAAATGACCCAGTATGGGGGACATTATACTAGAAATAGGCCCAGTATGGGGAACATTAAACCAGGAAGGGGTCCAGGATGGTTTACAGTATACCAGGAAATGACCCAGTATGGGGGACATTATACTAGAAGTAGGCCCAGGATGGGGAACATTATACCAGGAAGGGGCCCAGGATGGTTTACAGTATACCAAGAAATGACCCAGTATGGGGGACATTATACTAGAAATAGGCCCAGTATGGGGAACATTATACCAGGAAGGGGTCCAGGATGGTTTACAGTATACCAGGAAATGACCCAGTATGGGGGACATTATACTAGAAATAGGCCCAGGATGGGGAACATTATACCAGGAAGGGGTCCAGGATGGTTTACAGTATACCAGGAAATGACCCAGTATGGGGGACATTATACTAGAAATAGGCCCAGGATGGGGAACATTATACCAGGAAGGGGCCCAGGATGGTTTACAGAATGCCAGGAAATGACCCAGTATGGGGGACATTATACTAGAAATAGGCCCAGTATGGGGAACATTATACCAGGAAGGGGTCCAGGATGGTTTACAGTATACCAGGAAATGACCCAGTATGGGGGACATTATACTAGAAATAGGCCCAGGATGGGGAACATTATACCAGGAAGGGGCCCAGGATAGTTTACAGTATACCAGGAAATGACCCAGTATGGGGGACATTATACTAGAAATAGGCCCAGTATGGGGAACATTAAACCAGGAAGGGGTCCAGGATGGTTTACAGTATACCAGGAAATGACCCAGTATGGGGGACATTATACTAGAAATAGGCCCAGGATGGGGAACATTATACCAGGAAGGGGCCCAGGATGGTTTACAGTATACCAGGAAATGACCCAGTATGGAAGACATTATACTAGAAATAGGCCCAGTATGGGGAACATTATACCAGGAAGGGGTCCAGGATGGTTTACAGTATACCAGGAAATGACCCAGTATGGAAGACATTATACTAGAAATAGGCCCAGTATGGGGAACATTATACCAGGAAGGGGCCCAGGATGGTTTACAGTATACCAGGAAATGACCCAGTATGGAAGACATTATACTAGAAATAGGCCCAGTAGGGGGAACATTATACCAGGAAGGGGTCCAGGATGGTTTACAGTATACCAGGAAATGACCCAGTATGGAAGACATTATACTAGAAATAGGCCCAGTATGGGGAACATTATACCAGGAAGGGGCCCAGGATGGTTTACAGTATACCAGGAAATGACCCAGTATGGAAGACATTATACTAGAAATAGGTCCAGTATGGGGAACATTATACCAGGAAGGGGTCCAGGATGGTTTACAGTATACCAGGAAATGACCCAGTATGGGGGACATTATACTAGAAATAGGCCCAGGATGGGGAACATTATACCAGGAAGTGGTCCAGGATGGTTTACAGTATACCAGGAAATGACCCAGTATGGGGGACATTATAGTAGAAATAGGCCCAGGATGAGGAACATTACACCAGGAAGGGGTCCAGGATTGGCAACACAATATCAAAAAGGGGCCCAGAAAGGGGGACATTATTCCAGGAAGGGCTTAGGATAGGGGGCATTATACCAGAAACGGGCCTAGAATGGGGGCCATTATACCAGGAAGGGGCCCGGGATGGTGGACACTATACCAGGAAGGGGCCCAGAATGGGTAACAATAAACCAGGAAGGGGCCCAGGATGACGAACATTATACTAGAAAGAGACCCAGCATGGGGGACATTACACCAGAAAGGGGCCTAGGATGGCTAACATTATACCAGAAAGGGGCCCAAGATGGGGAAAAGTATACTAGAAAGGGGCCCAGGATGGGGGACATTATACCAGGAAGGGGCCTAGATGGGGAACAATATACCAAAAAGGGGCCCAGAATGGGGACATTAAACCAGAAAAGGGCCCAGGATGATGGACAATGTCCCAGGAAGGTGCCCAGCATGAGGGACATTATACCATCATAGTAGGAAGTAGCCGAGGATGGCGGACAATATACCAGGAAGGGGACCAGAATGGTGGACATTATACCAGGAAGGGGCCCAAGATGAGGGAAATTATACTAGAAAGAGACCCAGGATGGGGGACATTACACCAGAAAGAGGACCAGAATGGGTAACACAATACCAAGAAGAATCCCAAAATGGGAGACGTTATACCAGGAAGGGCTTAGGATGGGACACAATATACCAGAAAGTGGCCCAGAATTGAAGACATTATACCATGAAGGGGCCATGATATGGATTAATATACCAGAAAGGGGCCCAGAATGAGGGACATTATACCAGGAAAGGGCTGAGGATGAGGAACAATATACCAGGAAGGGGCACAAAATGGGGGACATTATACTAGGAAGGGGCCCAGGATTATGGACAATATACCAGGAAGTGGCCTAGAATGGGGGACATTATAATAGGAAGGGGCCCAGGATGAGGGACATTATACTGGAAAGAAGCCCAGGATGGGGTCCCATAATAGGAAAGATTATAACAAGCTGTGCCTAGGATGAGGGACAATATACCAGTAAGGGACAAAGGTGGGGAACATTATACTAGAAAGGGGCACAGTATGGGGACATGATACCAGGAAGGCATACAGGATGGGGAACATTATTACTGACAGGGGTCCAGGATGGGGGACACTTTATCACTATAGTTCAAACTGCTATGAGGGTACTGTGACTGCTACTAAATTTTAGGTCCATGAGGATGTAATTACTGTGGACAAGTTAATTTGCGTGAATCACCGAAAAATGCCTTCAGACCAGACGCACAGGTTTTCACATTATGCCATGCAGCTAAAAGATCACATGGTTTAGTGCAGCAAATCAAGAGTGACTATAGTAGCCTGTATAAAAGCAGAGGCAGGCAATGCAGCAGCCATTTTATGGTGAATCTGGATAGTGAGAAAAAGTCACAGTTTACAGCTTACCAATAAAGATTAGTGACATAACTTCATAAAACACATAAACTATACCGATAATGTGTGACAGCAGAGCAGTGAAGAATGGTCACTATAATGTTAAACGGTGAAATGGAAACATAATCTTGACATTACTAAGGCTGTGTTTGTGGTAACCCTTCCCAGTACTGTAAAGCTGCACATTTTAGGGTGGCCTTATATTGTGGCCAGCCTAAGGCAACACCTCTGCAATAATCATGCTGGCCTTGCTAAGGCACACCTGTGCAAAAATCATGCTGGCCAGCCTAAGGCACACCTGTGCAATAATCATGCTGGCCAGCCTAAGTCACGCCCGTGCAATAATCATGCTGGTCAGGCTAAGGCACACCTGTGCAATAAACATGCTGGCCAGCCTAAGAGACACCTGTGCAATAATCATACTGGCCAGCCTAAGGCAAACCTATGCAATAATCATGCTGTCCAGCCTAAGAGACACCTGTGCAATAATCATACTGGCCAGTCTAAGGCACTCCTGTACAATAATCATGCCGGCCAGCCTAAGGCACACCTGTGCAATGATCATGCTGGCCAGCCTAAGGCACACCTGTTCAATAATCATCATGGCCAGCCTAAGGCACACCTGTGCAATAATCATGCAGGTCAGCCTAAGGCGCACCTGTGCAAAAATGCTGGTCAACCTAAGGCATACCTGTGCAATAATTATTATGGCCAGCCTAAGGCACACCTGTGCAATAATCATGCTGGTCAGCCTAAGGCGCACCTGTGCAAAAATGCTGGTCAACCTAAGGCATACCTGTGCAATAATTATTATGGCCAGCCTAAGGCACACCTGTGCAATAATCAGGCTGTCTAATCAGCATCTTGATATGCCACACCTTTGAGGTGGATGGATTATCTCGGACAAATTTGTGAACAATATTTGAGAGAAAAAAGCCTTTTACACAGAAAAAGTCTTAGATCTTTGAGTTCAGCCGAGGAAAAATGGAGCAAAATCCAAAGTGTGTTTTTATTTTGTTTGTTGTTCATTAACCCTACGTTCACTATGGCGTATTTCTACTTCTGCACATTTTGTGCTGCTGGTTTTGTGGTTGCGTTGCGTCTCATGGTTTGTATTTGCCTGTATGCATTGCTTTTCATGCTTGCTCGCTCTTCTGTGTATACTTTGGGCGTTCTTACACTCTTTGCTTTTTCCTTGGTTTTACTTCACACTGCCCTTTTATACTATACCTGTCAGTGTGAATTAACCATTTAATCACCGTGTATTACTAGTTATCCTTTTAGTTATTAGCTCATGTTTCTTTTCTGAATTCGCCCTCCATATCATCCTGAGGATACTTAATAAACGTCTTTGAGAGCTCGAATTTGTAGAAGTCTAATTTATAACCTTGGTCAACAAGCTCGATTGGAACGAAGGGGAAATCTTTGGTGTTAAGAAGAAGTCTTTCGAGATAATCCGAGCCACCAAGTCACCGACCCATAGTCTATAACCCTGATATGTATAGATATGAAGCCTGGAAACAACATAGGGTCTACGGATGGTCAATAGTTAACGGGATAGACATAGAAGTCCAGGCCTCCCGCTGGGTAAGAAGGAAGTTCTAACCCATTGACCGTGATAAATTGTAGCAAAGCCTCTTTGGGGCTTACGGCAATACTTTTTTAGGACTTGCTTTTGGTTCTAGTGATTACTTTTGGTGACGTATTAGGAGACTTTGTTTTTCTCAGTGCTCTAATATAAAGGTTTGGGGTCTTCTTTTTTGCCTTTGAAGATGAGATTCTGATAATAGAAGAATGTAAGGGCCGTCAAAGACCAAAAGAAGTAGCCATGGGATCCAATAGAGATAAACTCTATCATGGCCACCAACTGCTGATTGTGACTTCAGGATTTTTTTGGTCTTCACTAGGGTTTGCTTTGGCCACCACAGAATCAGAAGATCCTTTCTTAGGTCCAATAGGTGCTAAGGATCTAGCAGACGATAAATTGCTACTTGGGTTTATTTCTTATGGGAGGTGTCCATAATAAATAACCTATTATGTCTTATTGAAGATATATCCAATATATAGACTACAAAAACAGTGCATGAGTGCAAGTTCTCTATAGATGAAGGATAGACAGCCATATGCTTTCAACTATTTAATGGCCTTCAGATTGATCTTGAGCCATGGTGACTCGATGGATGAACACTTTGTAGGAAGATCAATCTTGTGCAAGCCTAGAAAGTCCACCTTGGTCTTTTTTGCCTAGAGAGGTCCACCAGGGTCTTTTCTGCCTAGATAGGTCCACCAGGGTCTTTTTTGCCTAGATAGGTCCACCAGGTTCTTTTCTGCCTAGATAGGTACACCAGGGTCTTTTCTGCCTAGATAGGTGCACCAGGGTCTTTTTTGCCTAGATAGGTCCACCAGGTTCTTTTCTGCCTAGATAGGTCCACCAGGGTCTTTTCTGCCTAGATAGGTGCACCAGGGTCTTTTCTGCCTAGATAGGTCCACCAGGGTTTTTTTCTGAGTAGATAGGTCCACCAGGGTCTTTTTTGCCTAGATAGGTCCACCAGGTTCTTTTCTGAGTAGATAGGTCCACCAGGGTCCTTTCTGCCTAGATAGGTCCACCAGGTTCTTTTCTGCCTAGATAGGTCCACCAGGGTCCTTTCTGCCTAGATAGGTCCACCGGGGTCTTTTCTGCCTAGATAGGTCCACCAGGGTCTTTTTTGCCTAGATAGGTCCACCAGGTTCTTTTCTGCCTAGATAGGTACACCAGGGTCTTTTCTGCCTAGATAGGTCCACCAGGGTCTTTTCTGCCTAGATAGGTGCACCAGGGTCTTTTCTGCCTAGATAGGTCCACCAGGGTTTTTTCTGAGTAGATAGGTCCACCAGGGTCTTTTTTGCCTAGATAGGTCCACCAGGTTCTTTTCTGCCTAGATAGGTCCACCAGGGTCCTTTCTGCCTAGATAGGTCCACCGGGGTCTTTTCTGCCTAGATAGGTCCACCAGGGTCTTTTCTGCCTAGATAGGTCCACCAAGGTCTTCTCTGCCTAGATAGGTCCACCAGGTTCTTTTCTGCCTAGATAAGTCTACCAGGGTCTTTTCTGCCTAGATAGGTCCACCAGGGTCTTTTCTGCCTAGCTTGGTCCACCAGGGTCTTTTCTGCCTAGCTTGGTCCACCAGGTTCTTTTCTGCCTAGCTTGGTCCACCAGGGTCTTTTCTAACTAGATAGGTCCACCAGGGTCTTCTCAACCTAGATAGGTCCACCAGGGTCTTTTCTGCCTAGCTTGGTCCACCAGGGTCTTTTCTGCCTAGCTTGGTCCACCAGGGTCTTTTCTGCCTAGCTTGGTCCACCAGGGTCTTTTCTAACTAGATAGGTCCACCAGGGTCTTTTCTAACTAGATAGGTCCACCTGGGTCTTCTCTGTCTATATAGGTCCATCAGGATCTTTTCTGCCTAGGTTGGTCCACCAGAGTCTTTTCTGCCTAGGTTGGTCCACCAGGTTCTTTTCTGCCTAGATAGGTCCACCAGGGTCTTCTCTGCCTAGATATGTCCACCAGGGTCTTCTCTGCTTAGCTTGGTCCACCAGGGTCTTTTCTAACTAGATAGGTCCACCAGGGTCTTTTCTGCCTAGATAAGTCCACCAGGGTTTTTTCTGCCTAGATAGGTCCACCAGGGTCTTTTCTAACTAGATAGGTCCACCAGGGTCTTTTCTGCCTAGATAGGTCCACCAGGGTCTTTTCTGCCTAGATAAGTCCACCAGGGTCTTTTCTGCCTAGATAGGTGCACCAGGGTCTTTTCTGCCTAGATAGGTCCACCAGGGTCTTTTCTGCCTAGATAGGTCCACCAGGGTCTTTTTGCTCCATCACATCTTGTCTAACCATCCTACAACATCACTGACATTGATCAAATTTATTTCTGAGTATTTGGAGTTGCTTTTATTTGGGGGAGGAGGGGGGAATTACAGCAATGTTGTACTCACCCAGAAAAATTAACTGAAAGTGTAAACTTTCAGCTTCACCATTTTTTACCCTCATTTTGCTTCTTTCTCAATTAACAATGCAAAGTCCAACTTTTGGTTTCAGCAAATGTCGTTGCATTTGAAGAAACAAGACATTAGACCTAGCAGGTTTCTCTACGGCCAACATTTTCCACTAAGTGTTGCTTCTTGCCATTAGAGCCTTTGCTACATTGTATCACATTTTATAAGGCTATGGTGGGACATAGTAAGTCTATCGATTGTTTTTTATTTTTTCATATTCAGATTTTTGTTAAAGAATAAATTATCAATCTTGCAATTATCACACTGGTCCCTGGGGCTTCTTACAGTTCTTTAAGGATGAGTTTTCATCTGTCTCATTATCATCACAGACAGAATTACTTTGAAAGGTAACACTACTATATACAACTGATAGCACAGGATCCATCAATCACAATAGGTGGCGTCACACTTATTCTTCTCACCTCCACTTCACAATGACATTTGCACACGCACATTAGATGCTTTAATACAATAGATAGGCTCAGTGTTGGGTAATTGTGGCTAATGTACATGTGCAGTTTCCTGAAAAAAACAAGAAGTTACAGTCAAAAAGTTTCCCAACGGCCGGTGTGAAAATGACAAGATGACTATTTTGATCTTCTTCATAAAGAATGTGATATAAAAAAAGTAAGATAATATAATTAACCCAAAAACCTGACGTAAGATTCTGATAATAGCTTCCCTTTAATTAAAGGTATTAGTAATTCACACACTTTCTACATGCATTATTTGATGATCTTGGACCCATTGAGTCTAAAGAATTCCAAATGAATCGCTTAACGATGAATAACAAGGTATGTGACACACATGTGACTAGTAGGGTTTACCTAGTACCTGGTAAACCTCCGGAAGATGTAAGAATACAATGGGGACACAGGGGTCATGTAACATCGGAGGTCCCTGCCGCTGGGGAGAGGGGTGAGGTGGTTCCTCCTGAACTCACCTCAAGCTGACTCCTGAGATCCCTAGTGTCCCTATACAGGTTCTTTCAACCTGTCGCTGAGCCGGATACCTTAGGCTCTCAGCTAGCCCTCCACTGACACTGGCTAGTGAGCAGGCCAACGCGATCACTAGACTCACAACTACAATACAGAAACACAAGGTAAAGAATACAAACAGGGGAAATAGACATGTAAAAGAAAGGACACTCCAGGCGGCTTCAGTGCAGCAAACACCACTGCTGCACACAACACAACACACTTCTTCCAGAGCTCGCTCCTTCCAAAGTGGACCACATAGAAATGAGGGATTCAGTTTCTATCACAGGCATCATGTGATCAAATCACATGCCTTAAATAGGGAAGGGGAGTGATCCCAAAGAGCCACACCTGAGATTGGCAGCTACAGCCTGCAGCAAGGCAGGAAAGGGAGCTTAACTCTTACAGCACCCCAAGGAAAGAGATGTTCCAAAATAACAGTAGTGAACCTGCTAGTGACCTTCTGACACCAGATTCACTCGGGGTCTCCCCCGAGCGAGATACACTCATGACACTATGTCCATCATCTGTGGTCTCCCTGCCTTTGACGTGGGCTCACAGACGGAGCCCACGTCTTTCCCTGCACATGTTGGCTGATTTAATCAGCCATCATCAGCGGCGCTTCACCCAAGGCTGTTAACCTGTTAGATGCTAGGTGGTAGGGGGGAACACTCTTCTGAGCCCTCATCGGGGGATGCCGATGTGTTATGATGACAATCGAGGGGTTGCTGAAGACCCCTTGTGTCTGGCATCCCAGTACTGGGAAAATCAGCTCATGGCCAGCATTCATAGGAGAATGTAATTTCTTCTATACACGGCAATGCTGATGCACTGCTGTGTATAGAGCAAGTGATCAGACTTTTATAGGTCAAAGTCCCATATAAAAAAATATAAAAGTTCAAATCACCCCCTTAAAGGCCGCTTTACACGCAACGATATTGCTAACGAGATGTCGTTGGGGTCACGGAATTCGTGACGCAAACGTACGAACGACCGCTAACGATCAAAAATACTCACCTATTAGTTGATCGTTGGCACGTCGTTCTAATCCCAAATATCGTTGCTGTTGCAGTACGCTGGTTGTTCGTCATTCCTGCGGCAGCACACATCGCTACGTCTGACACCCCAGGAACGAGGAACAACAACGTACCTGCGTCCTCTGGCAGCGAGGTGGGCGTCACTTTATTTCGGCTGCTCTCCGCCCCTCCGCTTCTTTTGGATGGCTGCCGTGTGACGTCACTGTGACGCTGCCCGAACCGCCCCCTTAGAAAGGAGGTTGTTCGCCGCCCACAGTGACGTCGCTAGGAAGGTAAGTATGTGTGACGGGGACTAACGATATTGTGCAATTTGCCCGTGATGCACAAATAACGAGGGCGGGTACGGTAAGTGCCCTTTAAAATTAAGAAATAAAAAAATATATTTAAAAAAATACACATATTTGGTCTTTGCTTTTGTAAAAGTCCAATCAATCAAAATCTAAAATAAATCAATCTGATTGGTAAACGGCCTAACGAGAAAAAAAATTGCAGAATTGCTGTTTTTTCAGGCGCAGCAACAACAAAGAAAAAAATTTAACAACCGTCGATCAAAACATCATATACGGTATATACCCCGGGAGAATATCAATAAAATCATCCGCTCCGGACGCAGCTCAAGATCCCAAAAATTGAAGCTGTTTCGGCTCTCGGAATGTCATAACACAAGATTTTCTTTTTCAAAAATGTCAGAATTTTTTTTTTCACCACATAAGTAAAACATAAACTATACATGTTTGGTATCTACGAACTCGTACCGACCTGGAGAATCATAATGCCCGGTCAGTTTTATGGTAGAAAGAAAGCTGTAAATAAAAAACCCAAAAAACTATTACAGAATTTAATTTTTTTTTTTGCTCTTTTCGAATTTTTTTTTTAATGGATGGTGTCATTCAACAGTACAACTCATCTCACAAACAACAATCCCTCATAGGGCTATATGGGTGGAAAAATAAAAAATGTATGGCTCTTGGAATAAGGGGAGGAAAAAAACGAAAGCGCAAAAACGGAAAAAAATTTGCTAAGCCCTTAAGGGATAAAAAATATTGTGCCGTAATAATAATAAAGGTCTTTTTGGTCTTTCTTCACAGGTAATAATCTGCATTGTGATCCTCTCGCCTCTCTCGTTACCTCCGCCGGTGAGTGAAATACGCTGTCGCTGCGCGGCGGTACGACGGGTATGCGGGATCGTGAAACACTCCATGAATTATTATTATGATAATTATTTCCCCGTTACAGCTGCAAGCTTTTCTGCTCTTCTTCGTCCTTTTTTTTTTATTTTCATTGTTGATAGTCCTGGCACGGAGCGAGCTGAATGGCAAATTACCCACGGAGGGGAGGATGCAGCAGAATTTCAATCCAAAAAGGCAGCGCAAGCCTTACAAGCATTTATCTACATTCTACCGGCTGTTGTCAGTGTGAGCGAGCACTTTCCCCCGGATGGTCCTTCGATGTGGAAAGCCTGCTGACTGATATTAATATAGGCGGGGAGGACGAGCCGCCGCCTCGCCCGATACTGGGCTATTCCCAAAGAAACACAGTCGGGGAAGATAATTTGATGCATCATTAAATCTTGGTCTGAATCCTAATACGCTGAATTCTCTCCGAGCAACCGCGAGCGGAGGAACATTGACATTCTATAGACATAGGCCCCGCTGCAGGCGAATCACTGCCCAAACCTGACTATAGGCAAAAGAGGCAGAGAAAGAGAGACGACGAGACGGTGGAACTGGGTCAGCAAGAAGGACCAAGCCTAGGATTAATCCATTTTATAGTGAAAACTCAATAATATTATAGTAGTTATATTCTTGTACATTGGGGGCAGTATTATAGTAGTTATATTCTTGTACATAGGGGCAGTATTATAGTAGTTATATTCTTGTACATAGGGGCAGTATTATAGTAGTTATATTCTTGTACATAGGGGGCAGTATTATAGTAGTTATATTCTTGTACATAGGGAGCAGTATTATAGTAGTTATATTATTGTACATAGGAGCAGTATTATAGCAGTTATATTCTTGTACATAGGAGCAGTATTATAGTAGTTAAATTCTTGTACATAGGGGCAGTATTATAGTAGTTATATTCTTGTACATAGGGAGCAGTATTATAGCAGTTATATTCTTGTACATAGGAGCAGTATTATAGTAGTTAAATTCTTGTACATAGGGGCAGTATTATAGTAGTTATATTCTTGTACATAGGGAGCAGTATTATAGCAGTTATATTCTTGTACATAGGAGCAGTATTATAGTAGTTATATTCTTGTACATAGGGGCAGTATTATAGTAGTTATATTCTTGTACATAGGAGCAGTATTATAGCAGTTATATTCTTGTACATAGGAGCAGTATTATAGTAGTTAAATTCTTGTACATAGGGGCAGTATTATAGTAGTTATATTCTTGTACATAGGAGCAGTATTATAGCAGTTATATTCTTGTACATAGGAGCAGTATTATAGTAGTTATATTCTTGTACATAGGAGCAGTATTATAGTAGTTATATTCTTGTATATAGTGGCAGTATTATAGTAGTTATATTCTTGTACATACGTGACAGTATTATAGTAGATATATTCTTGTACAAAGGGGGCAGTATTATAGTAGTTATATTCTTGTACATAGGGGGCAGTATTATAGTAGTTATATTCTTGTACATAGGAGCAGTATTATAGTAGTTATATTCCTGTACATAGGGGGCAGTATTATAGTTATATTCTTGTACATAGGGGCATTATTATAGTAGTGATATTCTTATACATAGGAGCAGTATTATAGTAGTTATATTCTTGTATATCGGGGCAGTATTATAGTAGTTATATTCTTGCACATAGGAGCAGTATTATAGTAGTTATATTCTTGTACATAGGGAGCAGTATTATAGTAGTTATATTCTTGTACATAGGGGGCAGTATTATAGTAGTTATATTCTTGTACATAGGGGCAGTATTATAGTAGTTATATTCTTGTACATAGGAGCAGTATTATAGTAGTTATATTCTTGTACATAGAAGCAGTATTATAGTAGTTATATTCTTGTACATACGAGCAGTATTATAGTAGTTAAATTCTTGTACATAGGGGGCAGTATTATAGTAGTTATATTCTTGTACATAGGGGCAGTATTATAGTAGTTATATTCTTGTACATATGAGCAGTATTATAGTAGATATATTCTTGTACGTAGGAGCAGTATTATAGTAGTTATATTCTTGTACATAGGTGCAGTATTATAGTAGTTATATTCTTGTACATAGGGGCAGTATTATAGTAGTTATATTCCTGTACATAGGGGGCAGTATTATAGTTATTATATTCTTGTACATAGGGGCATTATTATAGTAGTGATATTCTTATACATAGGGGCAGTATTATAGTAGTTATATTCCTGTATATCGGGGCAGTATTATAGTAGTTAGTTATATTCTTGTACATAGAAGCAGTATTATAGTAGTTATATTCTTGTACATAGGGGCAGTATCATAGTAGTTATATTCTTGTATATAGGAGCAGTATTATAGTAGTTATATTCTTATACATAGGTGCAGTATTATAGAAATTATATTCTTGTACATAGGAGCAGTATTATAGTAGTTATATTCTTGTACATAGGGGCAGTATTATAGTAGTTATATTCTTGTACATAGAGGCAGTATTATAGAAGTTATATTCTTGTACATAGAGGCAGTATTATAGAAGTTATATTCTTGTACATAGGGGCAGTATTATAGTAGTTATATTCTTGTACATAGGGGCAGTATTATAGTAGTTATATTCTTGTACATAGAGGCAGTATTATAGTAGTTATATTCTTGTGCATAGGGGCAGTATTATAGTAGTTATATTCTTGTACATAGGAGCAGTATTATAGTAGTTATATTCTTGTACATAGGAGCAGTATTATAGTAGTTATATTCTTGTACATAGGGGCAGTATTATAGTAGTTATATTCTTGTACATAGGGGCAGTATTATAGTAGTTATATTTTTGTACATAGGAGCAGTATTATAGTAGTTATATTCTTGTACATAGGAGCAGTATTATAGTAGTTATATTCTTGTACATAGGGGCAGTATTATAGTAGTTATATTCTTGTACATAGAAGCAGTATTATAGTAGTTATATTCTTGTACATACGAGCAGTATTATAGTAGTTAAATTCTTGTACATAGGGGGCAGTATTATAGTAGTTATATTCTTGTACATAGGGGCAGTATTATAGTAGTTATATTCTTGTACATAGGAGCAGTATTATAGTAGATATATTCTTGTACGTAGGAGCAGTATTATAGTAATTATATTCTTGTACATAGGTGCAGTATTATAGTAGTTATATTCTTGTACATAGGGGCAGTATTATAGTAGTTATATTCTTGTACATACTACGTGACAGTATTATAGTAGATATATACTTGTACAAAGGGGGCAGTATTATAGTTATTATATTCTTGTACATAGGGGCATTATTATAGTAGTGATATTCTTATACATAGGGGCAGTATTATAGTAGTTATATTCCTGTATATTGGGGCAGTATTATAGTAGTTATATTCTTGTACATAGAAGCAGTATTATAGTAGTTATATTCTTGTACATAGGGGCAGTATCATAGTAGTTATATTCTTGTATATAGGAGCAGTATTATAGTAGTTATATTCTTGTACATAGGAGCAGTATTATAGTAGTTATATTCTTGTATATAGAGGCAGTATTATAGTAGTTATATTCTTATACATAGGTGCAGTATTATAGAAATTATATTCTTGTACATAGGGGCAGTATTATAGTAGTTATATTCTTGTACATAGGGGCAGTATTATAGTAGTTATATTCTTGCACATAGTGTGCAGTATTATAGAAGTTATATTCTTGTACATAGAGGCAGTATTATAGAAGTTATATTCTTGTACATAGGGGCAGTATTATAGTAGTTATATTCTTGTACATAGGGGCAGTATTATAGTAGTTGTATTCTTGTACATAGGGGCAGTATTATAGTAGTTATATTCTTGTGCATAGGGGCAGTATTATAGTAGTTATATTCTTGTACATAGGAGCAGTATTATAGTAGTTATATTCTTGTACATAGGAGCAGTATTATAGTAGTTATATTCTTGTACATAGGAGCAGTATTATAGTAGTTATATTCTTGTACATAGGGGCAGTATTATAGTAGTTATATTCTTGTACATAGGGGCAGTATCATAGTAGTTATATTCTTGTATATAGGAGCAGTATTATAGTAGTTATATTCTTATACATAGGTGCAGTATTATAGAAATTATATTCTTGTACATAGGGGCAGTATTATAGTAGTTATATTCTTGCACATAGGGTGCAGTATTATAGAAGTTATATTCTTGTACATAGAGGCAGTATTATAGAAGTTATATTCTTGTACATAGGGGCAGTATTATAGTAGTTATATTCTTGTACATAGGGGCAGTATTATAGTAGTTATATTCTTGTACATAGGGGCAGTATTATAGTAGTTATATTCTTGTACATAGGAGCAGTATTATAGTAGTTATATTCTTGTACATAGGGGCAGTATTATAGTAGTTATATTCTTGTACATAGGGGCAGTATTATAGTAGTTATATTTTTGTCCTTAGGGGCTGTATTATAGTAAAATCTAAGTCAATGAATAGTGAATATAGATTGCTTTATATTGATAGCCAATATTGTTTCTCATATTTCGTATTTGTTCTCTGTGTTAGTTTCTTTGCTGTGCAGTGTGCCTTTCCTCTTCTGTATCTGGCCTCTTGGAGCCCCCTCCTCTACTGAGAGGTCAGGGACTGGATTTCCTCTAAGGGTATGTGCACACGTTGCTTTTTTTTCCGCGCGGAAAAAAACGCACCCTCTGGCAGAGGGGAGAATTGTAAACAATGCTTTTTGAGAAACAACGCATCGAAAACGCATGCGTTTTTCATGCGTTTTTCATGCGTTTTTCATGCGTTTTTCATGCGTTTTTTTAGGTGCGTTTTTTAAGACTTGTCAGTGATAATAAAGTTGGTTGAACACAGACCTTTGGAAAAAAAAACCTGTGATGTCATTTCCTTCTCCACATTCTGTTTGGATAAATGGGAGGGCTTGGAATGGAAGGAGCACCATTTGAATTTTGGAAAAGTTGAAATAAACTTCGCGCACCAAGCCCCTTAGGTACCTATACGTCAGAAAACCCCCACAAGTGACCCCATTTTGGAATCTGCACCCATCAAGGATTTTATTCAGGAGTATATTAAGCATTTTGAATCCACAGCTACTTCACCCAAAATGTTGCTGTAGCAACAATATTCTCACTTTTAGGCCCGTTTCACACGTCAGTGAAAACACTGACGTTTTTCACTGGCGTGTAAAACACGCACATGTCCCTCCGTGTGCCGTGAATCACGGCACACGTGGGTTGTCTAAGTGCAATCCGGGCTCCGTTCTCCGTGGCCCGTGATTGCACTTAGAGATTAACTCACCTGCGCCCGCTCCCGCTCTCCATGGTGCTGATCGCTCCCGCGGTGCAGCATCCGGCCGGCGCTGACCCCCGCAGCAGCTGGTTCCGGGTTGGCTGTGTCGTGCATCATGAATATGCGCGACAATAATGAGCCGGCACAGAAGGAACAGGGAGGACGGGCTGCAGAGGACATCGCTGGAGCCGGGTGAGTTAAAATGTTTTTTATTTTAAAAGCACGTTTTTTTCTGGCACGTGTTTCACGGATCACACCACTGCGTGGTCCGTGGGACATCAGTGATGCCAGAAAAAAATGGACATGTCTCCGTGCGGCAATCACGCACACGCGGGTACGCTGCACGGAGACACGTGCAGTGACAAATCACTGACGTGTGAGCAGACCCATTGATTATAATGGGTCTGCGTATGTCAGTGATTCTGGTACGTTTAAAAAAAAGCACAAACGTCCCAGAATCACTGACGTGTGAAAGGGGCCTAAGGCTATGTGGCCATGATCCAGCGACACGGCGTCTAGTACACAGTGTCAGCCTTCCTGCAGCTGCCCATGCCCACGATTTGGGTTCAGGCTGCTGTGGAGCTCTATACTACCTGCAGAGAACACTCGTCTCCGCAGCATAAATTGACATGCTGAGGCTCGGGAAGCCACGCTACCGGTCAGTTTATGCTGCGGAGAAAAGAAGCACAGTGGGCATGGGATCTCCAAAAATCCTTCCACTGTGCTTCTACTGCACAACGCAGCGTTATGGACGCAGGGAAAACACTCAGCGCCCATAACGCTGCAAACCCTGATTGTGGACACACAGCCTAAAAAGCGTCAATGGATGAAGGGATGTCAAATATATAGAACGTCCTACCCCCGCCAGCATATTCTAAGCTGGCACCTTTAGTACCTTTCATGTGGCACTAAAGGGTGCCTAGCTTAGTATTTATCCAATAAAAAAAAAAAAAAAAAATGAAAAAAATGGCGTGGGGTCCCCCCTATTTTTGATAGCCAGTCAGGGTAAAGCAGACAGCTGTAGCCTGCAAACCACAGCTGGCAGCTTCATCTTGGCTGGTGATCAATTTGGAGGGCTCCCCATGTTTTTTTTTTATTTATAAATAAAGAATAAAAAAAAAAATAACATGGGGTCCCCCCAAATTAGATCACCAGCCAAGGTGAAGCTGACAGCTGGGGTCTGGTATTCTCAGGGTGGGAAGAGCCATGGTTATTGGACTCTTCCCAGCCTAAAAATAGCAGGCCGCAGCCGCCCCAGAAGTGGCGCATCCATTAGATGCGCCAATCCTGGCGCTTCGCCCCAACTCATCCCGCGCCCTGGTGCGTTGGCTAACGGGGTAATAAATGGGGTTGATACCAGATGTGTAATGTCACCTGGCATCAAGCCCAGCAATTAGTGATGTCACGGCGTCTATCAGACACCCGACATAACTAATTGACAGTAAACAAAAGCAAAAAAAGACAACAAAAAATGTTTTATTAGAAAAAACACTCCCCAAATCATTCCCTTGTTCTCCAATTTAATAAAAAAAAATGGGTCCGCAGAAATCCATATGGATGTCCCACGTCGCCTCTGGACCTTCTAGAATATGGGGGCACGTTCAGGGAACGTATCCCCCATTTTCTAGGAGGGCAGACCCTCCATTTGAGGAGAGTGGGTGCAAAAATCTGCACCCACTCTCCCCGGGTCACAGCTGCAGAGTGCGAGCAGCCAGCACAGCTCTCTGAACACAGTGCTGGCTGTCAGCTGCTCTGCTCATGTGACCGGCCAGCGTGCACTGAAGGAGGAGGAGGGGGCCGCGGGGGATCAGCGCTGCAACCGGACAGGTATGTATGACACCGGGGGGAATTGGGGTGAACGGGCAGGGCCTGGGGAACAGTTTTCTGTCGCATGTGTTATTGCACATGCGACAGATAACATAGGAGCAGGGCGGCCGGTGCGCTACTGTGCGCGCGGCCATGTTGGATTTTCGGGAGGGGGGTCGGGGCGGGCACTTTGGCGACACCGGGGGCTTTGCCAGGAAGTGAGGTCAACAGGAAGCCTCTTGACCTCACTTCCAGGTAAATGCCTGCGTTCTGGCGTGCCGACAAAGGCCGCGGACCGCAACAAAAAAGCAGGTCCATGCGTTGTGGCTGCGTTCTGACCCCACATCATTGATTTCAATGGGGGAGAGAACGCAGCCACAACGCACAAAAGAAGTGACATGCTGCTTTTCTTTCCGCACCGATTTTTGGCATCCAAAACGCTGCGGAAAGAAACGCAGCATGTGCACTGATTTTTCAGCTTTCCCATACACTTTGCTGGGAAAGCTGAACGCATGCAATTTGCCACTGAAACGCTGCGGTTCAAAACGCAGCGTTTCCGCGGTAAAAAACGCATCGTGTGCACACAGCCTAAAGGTCACTCCTAATTCTTTGTAATGATGCAGAAAGTAGAGACAGCTTTCTATGGATAAGTCCAGGGGATCAGACCTATAGATATATGGTAAATAGTCTTGGGACTTGAAATCCCCTCAATACCTGGGGTTAATTCCATGAACCATTTGAAATTGTTTTGTTTCTTCCTTCAAGAAAAGCGTGAGATTCGCCTTTCACCAGAAACCACAACAAACAGCGGAGGTTTCACCCTCCACAGCATCAAAGCCCCAACCCCGGACCCCAGAGGTCAGCGCGGCCATTACTCTGGATTGTCGCAGGATCCTTGGGTCAACTTTGAAGTTCAACATTATTGAAGATCTTCTATAGGCTGCAGGAGTCTGATGGAATTCTTCTGATTCGGAATCTCATGGGAACCGGGGAACTAATTTAACCAAAATTAAGTATTTTAAAATCAATATTCTATTAAGTCTCCGTGAACTTGTGACCTCGACTCCTCTGCCCTTTAAAGGTGTTAATTTTAATAGAAAAGCATAAATAAAAAAAAAAAGCATTTTGTTTCCGTTAGCAAAATTTAGATCTAATTCTGGATGCATTTGTGGGTTTTTTTATTTTGTTTTTTTTATTTTATTTTATTCTATTTTTTTTTTTCACATTACATATATTAGAATCAGTCTAATTCTTCACAAATTCTTAATGTGTAATCACCAGGAATAAACTAGTGATAATATATTATGATAAATAATACAATATTGTAATATATATATATATATATATATATATATATATATATATATATATATATGTATATATAAAAATTATTTTTTATTTTTTATTTTTTCATTATTATTTTTTAATATATATATTATTATTATTATTATTATTATTATTATTTATTATAGCGCCATTTATTCCATGGCACTTTACAAGTGAAAGAGGGTATACGTACAACAATCATTAACAGTACAAGACAGACTGGTATAGGAGGAGAGAGGACCCTGCCCGCGAGGGCTCACAGTCTACAGGGAATGGGTGATGGTACAATAGGTGAGTGTTATATATATATTACAGACCAAAAGTTTGGACACATCTTCTCATCTCTAGAATGACTATTAAGAGGAGACTTTATGCAGCAGCCTTCATGGTAAAATAGCTGCTAGGAAACCACTGCTAAGGACAGGCAACAAGCAGAAGAGACTTGTTTGGGCTAAAGAACACAAGGAATGGACATTGGACCAGTGGAAATCTGTGCTTTGGTCTGATGAGTCCATATTTGAGATCTTTGGATCCAACCACCGTGTCTTTGTAGAAAAGGTGAACGGATGGACTCTACATGGCTGGTTCCCACCGTGAAGCATGGAGGAGGAGGTGTGATGGTGGGGAGGGCTTTGCTGGTGACACTGTTGGGGATTTATTTAAAATTGAAGGCATACTGAACCAGCATGGCTACCACAGCATCTTGCAGCGGCGTGCTATTCCATCCGGTTTGCGTTTAGTTGGACCATCATTTATTTTTCAACAGGACAATGACCCCAAACACACCTCCAGGCTGTGTAAGGGCTATTTGACCAAGAAGGAGAGTGATGGGGTGCTACGCCAGATGACCTGGTCTCCACAGTCACCAGACCTGAACCCAGTCGAGATGGTTTAGGGTGAGCTGGACCGCAGAGTGAAGGCAAAAGGGCCAACAAGTGCTAAGCATCTCTGGGAACTCCTTGAAGACTGTTGGAAGACCATTTCCGGTGACTACCTCTTGAAGCTCATCAAGAGAATGCCAAGAGTGCAAAGCAGTAATCAAAGCAAAAGGTGGCTACTTTGAAGAACCTAGAATATAAGACATAGTATCAGTTGTTTCACACTTTTTTGTTAAGTATTTCATTCCACATGTGTTAATTTATAGTTTTGATGTCTTCAATGTGAATCTACAATTTTTAGAGTCATGAAAATAAAGTTAAGTCTTTGAATGAGAAGGTGTGTCCAAACTTTTGGTCTGTACTGTATATATATATATATATATATATATATATATAAAGGATAATATAATATTGGAAATACATATTAAAACAATATGAAATTAATAATAGGTATTAAAAGAAGATATTTAGAAAAATAACAACACTAGACCACCAAATTCTACTACAGTAGTAAAGGATAGAGTGATAAATTAAATATACTCGCATATGGCAGGATATTGGCCCCTGAAGAAACCATTAACAGTGAAACACTTTAGTGTATGCAACCGCGAGGCTGTGACCATCATTCCAACTATGAGTAAGATGTTTTAAGACTATATTATCATCTTTATAGTAAGAACAGGTTGATAAATTTGGATATTAATAAATATTAAGGCAAATATACTCACATATAGCAGGATATTATTCCCTGAAGAAGCCATTTTCGGCGAAACACACATTTGTGTATACAACCGCAAGGCTCTAACCATCATTCCAACTATGGGTAAGATGTTTTAAGACTATATTATCATCTTTATAGTAAGAACAGGTTGATAAATTTGGATATTAATAAATATTAAGGCAAATAGAATAACAGAAAACAGGATATTGGCCACTAAAGAAGCTATTAACAGCAAAACACGCATTAGTGTATGCAACTGCGCGGCTCTGACCATCATTTTAACTATGGGTAAGATGTTTTGAGACTATATTATTATCTTTATAGTAAGAACAGGTTGATATATTTGAATATTAATCAATATTAAGGCAAATAGAATAACAGAAAACAGGATATTGGCCCCTGAAGTAGCCATTAACAGTGAAACACTTTAGTGTATGCAACCGCGAGGCTGTGACCATCATTCCAACTATGGGTAAGATGTTTTAAGACTATATTATCATCTTTATAGTAAGAACAGGTTGATAAATTTGGATATTAATAAATATTAAGGCAAATATACTCGCAAATAGCAGGATATTTTCCCTGAAGAAGATATTATTGGCAAAACACACATTTGTGTATGCAACCGCAAGGCTCTAACCATCATTCCAACTATGGGTAAGATATTTTAAGACTATATTGTCATCTTTATAGTAAGAACAGGTTGATAAATTTGCATATTAATCAATATTAAGGCAAATAGAATAACAGAAAACAGGACATTGGCCCCTGAAGTAGCCATTAACAGCGAAACATGCATTGGTGTACGCAACCACGAGGCTCTGACCATCATTCCAAATATGGTTAAGATGTTTTGAGACTATATTATCATCTTTATAGTAGTAAGAACAGGTTGATAAATTTGAATAATAATAAATATTAAGGCAAATGGAATAACATAAAACAGGATATTGGCCCCTGAAGAAGCCATTAACGTCGAAACACATATTGGTGTATGCAACCGCGAGGCTGTGACCATCATTCCAACTATGGGTAAGATGTTTCGAAACTATATTTTCATCTTTATAGCAGTAAGAACAGGTTGATAAATTTGGATATTAATAAGTATTAAGGCAAATAGAATAACATAAAACAGAATATTAACCCCTGAAGAAGCCATTAATGGCGAAACATGCATTGGTGTATGCAACCACGAGGCTCTGACCATCATTCCAAATATGGCTAAGATGTTTTGAGACTATATTATCATCTTTATAGTAAGAACAGGTTAATAAATGTGCATATTAATCAATATTAAGGCACACAAGAATCACATAAAATAGGATATTACCCCTGAAGACGTCATTAATGGCGAAACACTCTTTGGTGTATGCAACCGCAAGGCTCTGACCATCATTCCACCATTGTGTAAGATATTTTGAGACTATATTATCATCCTCATTATTATGCCTCAGCGCTTGTGAATGAATCCACTTTTCATTCTACGACTGTTGGAGGAATGAGTCACTGGAAATATCTGATGTGAGATTTTTCAGATATATGGTTTTCTGTTGAGCCATGCATCGTAAAATCAGAAATACAGAAAGACATTTCTGTCCTCAAGTTCCAAAACCAATATCGGTCACGACTCTGATGGTAAATATCTGTTTTCAGTCCTCTCTACCCACATTCTTCACACAAGAGGGTAAATCCGATGGAATATCTCATCCTCTCGTTGCTGTATCTGATGCCATTGAAATAGGAAGCTATGTACTTAAATAAGGTGAGGCTGAGGGATCATTTAAGCTCCTGAGCCTCTATTTAAAAATCAATTACAGGGTTCGCGATCTATCAAGTGCCTAATGAGAATTAATAAACTTTAATTAATAAAATTAAGAACAGGTTTTATAATTCTTATGGTCCAAGAATTTTTTTGAGTTATTTACTTGGGTCAATTAACTTTGCTGTTTGTTTGCCACCTGCCCTGACCATGTTTACTACATCTTCAGCTGGAACTGAAGGGGAAAATCAAAGTGTTTATAAAGTAACCTTTGTTTTAATTTTTATTTAATAAATCAATAGTACACATGAAATTAAACAACTTTGTAAAATATCTTAACAGGGAAATCCTATTTTTTGTATTATTTACTTAGGTCAATTCACTTTGCTGTTTGTTTGCCGCCTGCCCTGATCATGTTTACTATGTCTTCAGCCGGAACTGAAAAGAAAAACCCAAGTGTTTATAAAGTAACCTTTGTTTTAATTTTCATTTAATAAATCAATAGTACACATGAAATTAAACAACTTTGTAATATATCTTATCAGGGAAATCCTCTTTTTTTGTATTATTTACTTTAGTCAATTCACTTTGCTGTTTGTTTGCCGCCTGCCCTGACCATGTTTACTACGTCTTCAGCCGTAACTGAAGGGGAAAACCCAAGTGTTTATAAAGTAACCTTTGTTTTAATTTTCATTTAATAAATCAATAATACACATGAAAATAAGAAACTTTGTAATATATCTTATTAGGGAAATCCACTTCTTTCTCCTCCAGGACTGATTTTTTCACTCTACTTTTGGTGTAAAAATCTATAAGGCCTTGTATTCAGCAGACAGATTTTCACATTACTGGGATAGGAGATGATAGTTGGGTCTTTTAAGATTTGGTGGAGAAGGATACTTATTAATCTTCTGTTTTAGCTAGGTTAAAAAAAAGATATAGCCAGCTCACCGATCCGTAGATTTCTGGATTGACTTCACTGATTCCCTGGAGGTGCTCGCGCGGACAGGGTGGGATCTCACCGCACTTGAACTACACATAAAAAAGAAGCAAAGTCCTGTAAAAAACCACCAATCCAGGAATTTATAAAACTTGACTTTTATTCCATCACTTTAACACCTTCACGACCTAGGACGTATATATACGTCTACGTCTTTGGTGGATTTTCACTGGACTTTGCTTCTTTTTTATGCACATGTGTAGCTAACAGGCACGTGTGGATCAGAGATGCACCCGTGTCTGCTTAGATTGCGCTGTCTAACACTAAACAGCACAATCTGCACTCTGTGGGAATCGCGCTGTTCCAATCACGGGGCGCCAATGGGATACCATAGCAGCTTGGGGTCAGATGATAACTCCTGTTGCTGCCATGATGTGTTTCTTATGAATGCTGGCACAGCACCAACACTCACAGGAGAGCAGCATTTCTGCTGAAGCATCTCTCTGCTCAGGAAAAGCGATGCAGTCATTAAGTTCCCTAAAGGGACTAGTAAAATTGGTAAAAAAAAAGTAAAAAAAAAAAAAATTAAAAAAATATTAAACAATAAACAAAACATAAAAATTAATTATTTTCTATATTATTGCCCCATTGAGAATAAAACAATAATAATTTTAAAAATACACATATCTGATATCGCTGCATTCAGAAATGCCCCATCTACCAATATATAATTATTCATAATCTAACCGGTACACGGTATAGCAAGAAAATGATTCCAAACGAAAAAAATATTTTATTTTGGTCATTGCAACATTGCATTAAAATGCAATAATAGGCAATCAAAATAGCGCTACTATGCAAAAATGGTATAATTAAAAAGTCAGCTGAAGATGCAGAAAATAAACCGTCACTGAGCCGCAGATCCCAAAAAATGAGTACACTACGGGTCTCGAAAAATGGTGGCAAAAGTTTTTTTGTTTTTTTTTTTACAAACTTTGGAATTTTTTCACAGCTTAGACAAAAGTAAAACTTTACATGTTTGATATCTACGAGCTTGTACTGACCTGGGGAACCATAATGCCAGCTCAGTTTTACCATATAGTGAACACGGTAAATAAAAAATCCAAAAAACCATCTTGAAATTGCACTTTTTTTTTTTGCAATTTCCCCGCACGTGGAATATTTGTTCTCATTTTTTCAGTACACTATATGGTCAAACTAATGATTTCCTTCAAAAACACAACTCATCCTGAAAAAACACAATCCCTGATATGGCCATATTGACAGAATAAGAAAAATGTTATGGCTATTGGAAGAAGGGGAAGAAAAAACGAAAATTAAAAATGGAAAATCGCCGGGAGTTGAAGGGGTTAAAATTCCCGAAAATTATGGAACAGGCAGTGTCAGCAAGCAATCATGGGCCAGACTGCACGTTTCGCTGGTTAAGACTTCAGCATAGTCTCATGATGACTGTGATGAAGGCTGAAAGGGAACCTGTCACCAGGTTTTTCTGTTATGAGCTGCGGCCACCACCAGTGGGCTCTTATATAGAGCATTCTAGAATACTTTATATAAGAGCCCAGGCTGCTCTGTATAACATAAAAAACACCTTTTATTATACTCACAAAGGGGGCAGTCTGGTCCGATGGGTGTCGCTGCTCTCGGTCCGGCGCCTCCTCCTTCTTGTGGGATCGACTGTCCTCCTTCCCAGCCCCATTGGTATGATGCGTCCTATGTCATCCACACAGAGGCCTCCATTGTGCTCCTGCGCATGCACACTTTGATCTGCCTGGCTGAAGGCAGAGCAAAGTATTGTAGTGCGCATTCGCGGGCGGTCTTTGACCTTTTCTTGCCTGCGCATTACAGTACTTTGCAGTGCCCTCAGCCGGGCAGATCAAAGTGCGCATGCGCAGGAGCACAATGAAGCCCTGTGAATAAGCCAGGATGTGTCATGCAGATGTGACGGCCCTGGACTATCAGGTCGTCACAGGCTACTGCACAAGCTGTCCTTCCGTGCAGTATTCCACCTCCCTCTTGGTTCTGGGTCCCTATCTAAATGGTGTTGCCTCCAACAGCAAATCAAATCCTAGATACACCCTGCACCACACCCACCAGACACACCAGTGGACGGCTTGAGTGGAATAGAGTCGCCCACCTGGGGAGTCGGGGAGGGGAGGTGAGGAATGTAGAGAGTCGGTCAGAGAGTTGAAGTAGGGGAGTTGGGAAGTAGCCTTTGAGCTGAGAGGAGCTCAGAAGAAGTCGGGAGTGGTGACTCCTGAAGGAACTGTCTAGGTTGCAGACGGTGGTCTGGGCCTAGAGGAGTCGGACCCCCGGTCGCAGGAGATTGTGGCAAGGTGCCTGGACTTGTCGACGAGGACAGCCGTCAGCCTAGCACCATCACTGGTCCAGGACAAAAGGTACGATGGGGTACATGGACCCCAGGTCGGGGAGTAGATTCAGGCAACCCGACAATTCACCTGAGGAGAATGGAGCTTTTATGATCTGTTCCCACCCGCTCCAGAATTGGGGCATTAGCGCAATAAGGGGGATAGGACTTTCCAATCCAAAACGGTCCAGATAATCCCAAGTGTGAGCCCTGAAAGCAAGCTCCCATACTTAGCTATAGTAGGGAGCTAGTTCCATGCTACCGGGCCATTACGTTGAAGTCAAACTTAGTGCCAGGAGGCAGGTCACGGATCACCAGGCAGCACCATTGGGGACGGGACCTGGACGAGCTCTCCTCAGCAGCAGCGGCACCCAGAGACTTGGTTTACCCGGTTGTCAGTGTCTGCTTATGAACTGAGTGAGTACGAGAGTGACCCCTGCACCCCACGGCACCCCTCACCAAGTCCCGGGAAATCCCCCTACTCGTGGAGGGCTACGACACCTTGCTGCCCCACTTCATCACCCCGGGTACTCCCAATGGCAGCGGTGGTACTTCCCCAAATTACTGTACACCATGGGTGGCGTCACGAACTATATACCAACTCCCCTGTAAATACCCCATTTCATTTGAGTGGCTGCACGACCCCTGGGTCCAGGGACCCTCGAGTCACAGCGAACCCGGATCCGAGCAGCCCAGCTTCTTCCATGGGGGCGGCACACAGATGGGGCTGGGCAGGAGGACAACAATCGCTCAAGATGGTGAAGGTGCTGGACCGAGAGCAGCGACACCCATCAAACCAGACCAGGTGAGTATTATAATGTTGTTTTTATGTTATACAGAGTGGCCTGGGCTCTTATATACCGCGTTCTGGAATGCTGCATATAAGAACCCACTGGTGGTGGCCGCAGCTTATAGGGGAAAAAATTTCCCTTTAAGCCTTCATCATGGTCATCATGAGACCATGATGAAGGCTTAACCAGCGAAACGCCTAGTCTGGCACATGATTGCTTTGTGGCTTTGCCTGTTCCATAATCATTCTGGATTTTAAACTGATGGAATAAAAGTCAAGTTTTATCAATTCCTAAATTGACAGATTTTTCACTTCTTTTTTATCTTTTAGTTACACACAATAATTTTTTTTTTAAACAGTTTGGAAAACTCCTTTACCGATTTTTTTTTTTTTTTTGGCATGGCCTACTGCTGAATTTGCAAATTTGTGAGCCTATACATGATTTTTTATTATAATTTGTATCAGCAATAAATTCACTATAAATGAGTAATGATGACATTTTAAGAAATAATAATGACGGCTGGAAAAACCCTTAACCTGAGAAATACTATTTTGTATGGAGTTAAAAATATTCGTAAATAAGTTTGAGTAAAGGGAAAGTACCGGGCGATCTTCTGCTGTATAAGAGAACAGAAACCCTCAATACTATGGTTTCCTCCAGATCTCACATCATTTCCATGCAATGTACAGAGAATCGGCTTATATATAGCTCCGCACAGCTGGCCGGCCACAAACAGCACATCAGCCCTCACACCTCATTTCCTCAGACATGATATTTAGGCCGGGGTTTATTAGGGTTATTTTTTTTTATTTTAACAAAAATTCTAAAATATAAACTGTGTTGTATTATTATTTTCTTATTAGAAGTCCTATTATTTAACCCTAATCCAGCAAAACAAGCAGATGATCGCTGAAGGACCATCTTGATGATCGACGCTGGTGGCCAGCCGCACATTTCCCAGACAGTGGCCACTACAGGAGAAATGTAGTATTACATGTAATAGTGACACCAAGTCCTCCAGCATTGAAGACCCTCATGCCGCTCTTTGTTCTGCCAGATGATGTTTATATGCTCAAATCGGACATGTGACATCTTTGCCAACTCTCATGCAATGTTTGGTAGACTCCTTGTTAAGTGGGAGATCCCCAAGACTCACAAAAGAGCTGGTGTCAAGGTCATCTCCCGGCTGTTTTTGAGACTAGTGACAGCCTTAAGGCCCCGTTACACGCAACGATGTATCTAACGATATATCGCCGGGGTCCGTGACGCACATCCGGCACCATTAGTGATGTCGTTGCGTGTGACACCAACGAACGGCCGTTAACGATCAAAAATACTCACCAAATCGTCCATCGTTGACACGTCGTCATTGATTGTTGAGGTTGCAGGTTGTTCATCGTTCCCGAGGCACCACGCATCGCTACATGTGACATCCTCGGGAATGACGAACTACAACTTACCTGCGGCCGGTAGCAATGAGGAAGGAAGGAGGTGGGCGGGATGTTACGGCCGCTCATCTCCGCCCCTCCGCTTCTATTGGGCGGCCGCTTAGTGACGTCGCTATGACGCCGCAGGAACCGCCCCTTAGAGAGGAGGCGGTTCGCCGGCAACAGCGATGTTGCTAGGCAGGTAAGTCCGTGTGACGGCTCCTAACGATATGGCAGCGATTTGCCCGTGACTCACACACGACGGGGGCGGGTACGCTCGCTAGCGATAACGCTGCGTGTGATGGGTCCTTTAGGACTGGAGCCTTCCATCTCCATCTTGACTCCTCATTTAAACAAGGTCTCCTTTCCTTTGGTGTCTCATGTGTTAATTTCAGTTTTGTTGCCAGCAGCTTTGGGCAGGGCAGGTCAGCTGTAGCTGCTTTTGGCCCATATAGGATAAATACTGGAGCCTTGCCAGTAGACCTTTCTGCTGTTAAAATCCATTTCTACTCTGGCCAGCCTGGTGGAAGGAACTGCTGAGGTTTTATCCTGTGTCCATCCACCTGCTACTTTTCAGTCTGTCTTCTACAGTGAAGTTTGGTGTTTTGTATCCTTCTGTTTATTCCAACCGTCTGTCTTTCCTTTCCCTCCGTGTTTATTAGTTGAATGGTGAGTCTAATGTGTCGGTCGGTCTGCTCACTAGACAGGGTGAGTTTAAGGCCAGCTGAGGGTCCCAGGTATCCTGCTCAATGACAGCTTGAAAGAACCTGTATAGGGACACTGGACAGCTCAGTACTCAGCTTGAGGTGAGTTCAGGAGGTGCCCCCTCACCCCTCTCCCTAGCGGCAGGGACCTCCGTTAGATCGTGACCCCGGTGTTTCCCCTTTTTGTGCTGTTTTTGGTAGTGCGTCAGAGGTCCATTGGTCTGATCACGTGTTATATACGGACATATTCTACTCCGTGTGTGACAGTTGGCAAAACTCCTGAAAACTGTCCAAAAAGCCGCACCTTTCAAATACTTTTTGAGCATTAGCTGAAGTCCCAGAATTAACACAAACATTACTGGACACCCTCTTATTAACAGTCACAGAGCGAAGCAAAAAATACAAAAAAACCTGTATACTTACCTTGCAGACTGGCACTGCTCCTTTCATCCCATATCTTTTGACCGCTGCAGCCAGTCAAAGGATGAAGGAGTGGGGCCAATCTTTTATACAGGGGCTATTAATAAGGAGTTTTGCATTAGAGGACAAAGGTATGGAGGACGACTGAACATGATAAAAATTTGGGGTCACGGCTAATCTTTTTACCATCAGGATAAATTTTGGGTTTGGTTGTGCCTCATCACATTCAGATGGCCATGTGAGCTCTTGTTTTTATGCATTTCACGTAACCAAGACCTGCACACTCCTTTTATTTGGTTGACGTCCCACATCTCCATTACTATGTGGAAAACACACCATGATTCTGTCTGGAGACAAATTTCATTGGCCATTATGGCACAATTCATTTAACCTCTGCTGGCACTGCAGGAGGCAGGTATGGGAAATTGCTTGTCATGCCTGGGATAGTTTCCCCAGTAGGAGGATTTGGCAGTCCTATGCATTTCATATACGGCTCTATGACTTCCGTGTGTCCTGTGTAATTCCTCATGTCTCTAGTGGTGGTGCTGCAGGAGGCAGGTATGGGAAATTGCTTGTGATGCCTGGGATAGTTTCATATACAGCTCTATGATGTCAGTGTGTCCTGTGTGATTCTTTATATTTCCAGTGGTGGCGCTGCAGCAAGCAGGTATGGGAAATTGCTTGTGATGCCTGGGATAGTTTCTCTAGCACCCTACGCATTTCATATACAGTTCTATGATGTCAGTGTGTCCTGTGTAATTCTTTATATTTCCAGTGGTGGCGCTACAGGAGGCAGATAGGGGATATTGCTTGTGATGCCTGGATAGTTTCTCTAGCAGTCCTATGCATTTCGTATACAGCTCTATGACATCAGTGTACACTGCGTAATTCCCAATCTCTCCAGTGGTGGCGCTGCAGGAGGCAGGTATGGGAAATTGCTTGTGATGCCTGGGATAGTTTCATATACAGCTCTATGATGTCAGTGTGTCCTGTGTAATTCTTTATATTTCCGGTGGTGGCGCTACAGGAGGCAGATAGGGGATATTGCTTGTGATGCCTGGATAGTTTCTCTAGCAGTCCTATGCATTCCATATACAGCTCTATGACATTAGTGTACACTGCGTAATTCCCAATCTCTCCAGTGGTGGCGCTGCAGGAGGCAGGTATGGAATATTGCTTGTGATGCCTGGGATAGTTTCTCTAGCACCCTACGCATTTCATATACAGCTCTATGATGTCAGTGTGTACTGTGTAATTCTTTGTATCTCCAGTGGTGGTGCTGCAGCAGGCAGGTATGGGATATTGCTTGTGATGCCTGGGATAGTTTCATATACAGCCCTGAGTTCAGTGTGTCCTGTGTAATTCCTTGTATCTCCAGTGGAGGCGCTGTAGGGACATTATACACTGGCTGTGAGGTTCTCTTGCTGATTGCTGGGATTCCACACCTATGTGATCAGCTTAAATGTGGGAAATTGTCTAAATGTTAATTTCCTCTTGACTTTAAACTGCTCTACAAAGTATAGAATGAAACGATCTGTGGTTTTACCGCCGGCGACATTGCTGCTTCTCACGTGTGGGAACAAACACGTCACCCGGCCTCTTATTGTGTGTTTATTAGGTGCTGGGACTTTACCTGAGCGGTGCGCAGTAAAGGACAGAAGTGAGCAACGCTCGTACAAACAGCAAATGTCGCAGTGTTTCCAGTGTCCCCAGCGCTTCCCACTGCACTGTGTAATAAGGGATTAGTGTAGGTGTTACCAACAGCGGCATCTGAAGGTGAGGCGTCCTACATGGTAGATATCGGTGAACCACAAAGAAATTTAGAGGAAAGGAAAATGAATCACAAATGTCAACAAGTCATTACATTTATACTGTCCATAGCAGATTAATACAGAGGACCTGTACTCGCTGCAGCCTCTGCGCTGCCAGAACCTTACATGGTGGACATAGGGGACAACCAACTTGGGTTTCCTTCATAACTAGACACATTTAGCACAAAATGTACACACCCAATAACAGCTGCTCCTCCAAGGTGTTTGGTGTCGGACACCCCCCCCCCCGATCTGATATGTGATCAATCATCAATATTATATTCCTGGAGGATCCCTTTAAGAACCAGATCAATATCGATGAATGCTCCAATATATTAGGGGAGAAACCATCTTTATTGGAAACCAATTTTGTAGAAATTAAAATGCTGTTCTGATAGAAAACTAGGGGTGTGCAAATTTTTCATACATAAAATATTACTAATACATAATAATATTAATAATAATAACAATAAATAATGGCGTAATACAGTGTCCAAATAATAACAAATAGTTACAGTGTCAAATATTGTCCATACAGTATGGTCACCCAATGTAACAATAAAACAGCCATATAATCCCTAAATAATACTGTCCAGTGAATAAATATTATTATTATATTCTTAAAAAAATATTATTATTATATTATTATTATTATATATTATTATTATTACATATTATTATATTATTATATTATATTATTATATTATTATTATTATATTATATTATATTATTATTATTATTATTATATATAATGCCATTATATATAGACCAGTGCAGGGAGGAGTCAGACAGGATTCTGCAGCCACAATACAGTCATGGCCGAAAGTGTTGGCACCCTTGAAATTGTTAATGAAAATGAAGTTTTTCTCCCAGAAAAATATTGTAATTACACGCATTTTGTTATACAGAGGTTTATTTCCTTTGAGTGTATTGGAACAACACAAAAAAACTGAAGAAAAAAGGCAAATTGGACATAATTTCCAACAAACCCCCCAAAATGGGCCGGACAAAAATGTTGTCCCCCTCATCTTAATATTTGGTTGCACACCCTTTACCCTTTGGAATAAATACCTACAATCAGTCACCTCCTATAAGCGTCCACAAGCTTCTTACTCCTCTCACCTGGAATTTCGGTCTTTTCTTTATAAACTGCTCCAAGTCTTGAAGGCGTCTTCTGTTCTCTTCTTCCAACAGCAATTTTAAGATCTCTCCTCAGGTGTCAATGGCGTTTAGATCCGGACTCATTACTGCCACTTCAGAACTCTCCAGCACTTTGTTTCCATCCATTTCTGGGGCATCTTGAAGTGCTTGGGGTCATTGTCCTGCTGGAGGACCCATGACCTAGGACGCACACCCAGCTTTCTGAAACTGGGCACTACATTTGCACCGAAAAATCTTTTTCAATCTTCAGATTTCTTGATGTCTTGCACACAGTCAAGACCCCCAGTGCCAGAGGCAGCAAAACAACCCCAAAACATCTCTGAGCCTCCACCATGTGTGACTGTAGGTGCTGAGATCTTTACTTTGTAGGCCTCATTCTGTTTTCAGTAAACTGTAGAATGATGCATTTTACCATAAAGTTCTATCTTGTTCTCATCTCCACAAGACGCTTTCCTAGAAAGATTTTGCTTACTCACATACATTTTAGCAAACTGCAGTCTAGCTTTTTTATGTCTATGTCAGCAGTGGGGTCCTCTTGGGTCTCCTCCATAGTGTTTCATTTCATTCAGATGGACAAATGGACAAATGAGCCAATCAATTTTCCAATGTGAATCAATGGCACACAGTCAATGGGCACACGTGTCTGATTATGTGGAACAATCATTACCATTTTATTACAGTTAGGGTACAGCATGACATTATTTGAGCACTGTATTGCACTATTGAAGCAATATTTGGCAATATCAGAGCATTGTATGACCCTTTTAGAGCACTGTATGGCACTATTGGAGAATTTTATGTCACTATTGGAGCACAGTAGGGCACTATTGAACTGTGCGGCACTACTGGCGTATATGGCACTATTGAAGCACTGTATGGCACTATTGTAGTACTGTATAGCACTAATGGAGCATTTTATAGCACTATCAGAGCACTGTATAGCACTATTAGAGCATTCTATGACACTACTGCAGCATAGTATGGCACTATTGTAGTACTGTATAGCACTATCAAAGCTCTTTATGGCACTCCTGGAGTATTTGGAACTATTGTAACATTGTATAGCACTATTGTAGCACAGTATTGCCCTATTGTAGCATAGTATGGAACTATTATAGGACAGTATGGCACTACTAGAGCATTCTGTGGCACTATTGTAGCACAGTATGACACTATTGTAGTACTGTATGGCACTCCTGGTGCACTGTATAGCACTATTGAAGCACTGTATAGCACTATTGTAGCATAGTATGGAACTATTGTAGCACAGTATGGCACTACTAGAGCATACTATGGCATTATTGAAGCACAGTATGGCACTATTGTACTACTGTATGGCACTACTGCAGCACTATATAGCACTATTGAAGCACTATATAGCACTATTGAAGCACTGTATAGCACTATTGTAGCACAGTATAGCACTATTGAAGCATATTATAGCACTATTGTAGCATAGTATGGCACTATTGAAGCACTGTATGGCACTATTGTAGCATAGTAGCTTAGTATGGAACTATTGTAGCACAGTAGGGCACTATTGTAGCACAGTATGGCACTATTGTAGCATAGTAGCTTAGTATGGAACTATTGTAGCACAATATGGCTCTATTGTAGCACAGTATGGCACTATTGTAGCATAGTATGGCACTACTGTAGCACAGTATGGCACTATTGTAGCATAGTATGGCACTATTGTAGCATAGTATGGCACTATTGTAGCATAGTATGGCACTATTGAAGCACAATATGGAACTATTGTAGCACAGTATGGCACTATTGTAGCATAGTATGGCACTATTCTAGCACAGTATGGCACTATTGTAGCATAGTATGGCACTATTGTAGCATAGTATGGCACTATTGTAGCATAGTATGGCACTATTGTAGCACAGTATGTAACTTTTGTAGCACAGTATGGCACTACTAGAACATTATATGGCACTATTGTAGCATAGTATGGCACTATTGTAGCACAGTATGTAACTTTTGTAGCACAGTATGGCACTACTAGAACATTATATGGCACTATTATAGCATAGTATGGCACTATTGTAGCACAGTATGGCACTATTGTAGCACAGTATGGCACTATTGTAGCACAGTATGTAACTTTTGTAGCACAGTATGGCAGTACTAGAACATTATATGGCACTATTGTAGCATAGTATGGCACTATTGTAGAACAATATGGAACTGTCAGAGCACTGTATGGCACAATTCTACTACTGTATTAGACTACTGGAGCATTATATGGCACTATGGTAACACTATGGCACTATGTGGGCACTATATGGTGGTTTCATATTGGAATTGAGTGTTGATACTACTTGGTGTCCTGGTAGAAAAATATTATTTTAAGAGACAATGGAGAATATGATATCATGGAATGGGCGGGGTCTGCCCTAGTGCATGTGAACCATTTCCTCAAGAGCCCATCTTATCCCCCCTAGGAGCCCTCACACATGTGACCATTTTACTCAACCTTTACTGTATATATATATATGGTATATAAAGGTTAGAGATGAGAGAATCTGCCGGAATTCGATTAATCAGATTCGCTCATATTCATCCGTTAGTATCAAGGTTATTCAAGTTTGACGCCCTGGGCAAGCCAGGGGTCACAGGTCACAACACCACATGCACCCCACATTCCCTGCAGGTACATCAGGCTAACACAAAATCCTTGTTGCCTTCCTCGAGGGGCTGATGTCCACACCAGGGGGTGGGCCAGGCGGTTGGCTCCGCCCACCGAGGAGTTCACAGCCCTGGAGGCGGGAGAACCGGGCAGATAGAGTTTGGACAGGAAGAAGAACAGAGTTGAGTGAGGGAAGTGAAAGTAGAAGGAAGTGGTAGAGGAGCTTAGGAGAGAAGCTGAAGAAAAGTGAAAAGAAACTGTTTGTAAAGCCTGAAGTTGGTCCGGGTGTGTGCCCCGGACAGTGACAGCAAGGTCAGCAGACGGCGGTGATAGTCTGCAGGGGGACTGCTCGGAGGTTGCTGGAAGGATCGCGGACGGGTGGTGACCCGGCGGTACCGGAGCAGTATACGAAGAACAGTCAGCACCAGGGCAGGGGCCTTTCGGATCCCGGCAAGGCTAGGAGTCGCCATAATTTGCCAAATCCGTCAGTGAAGGGGACGTCTGTCTCCTAACAACCAATTGAAGGCAACAGCCCGACCGTGAAGGGGAGACACCGCCACCGCCAGGGCACCAGTTTCCCAGGGCCAGCGCCTGCGGGCAAGAGTGGAGCTCCTTCGGCCCAGCTTGAAGCCGAGGAGTGGGTAACCGGTGGGGACCCATCGCTACCAAAGAGACTTTCATAGGTGCAGGGAAGAGACCATCACCGCTAACTGCAAGGAACATCAGCACCGTGAACCGTCCGAGGGACCCGTCCAACCAGCCGTTTGTTTACCGAGAACTGTGTCGTGTTTACTGGCTGAGTGAGTACCTCCGTGCCGTGCGGCACAGCGCTGCCCCTGCGCCCCTGCAGCACCACAGGCCCCAGACCCGCCTGTCCACCATCCCAATCCCATCACCGGGCCCCGTGAGCACCACAACCCCTACCCACGGAGTCCCCGGGATCCGGCCCATCGCTCGAGCCACCGAGCAGCGGCAGGCCGCAGCAGCCGCGGCAGCTGGACCCGAGCAGTGGGAGAGCGCGGCGTCCCCTCCTCCGCCCGCGACACAAGGTCATTTTAATTGCTGGTAAATGAAAAGTTAATTATGTTCTAAGGTCTCTACGGACCCCCAGAGCAGAATAAGCGAGGGGTTAAAAAATAATATCCTCACCTTACCCCTCCTAAAGTCACTTGAGGCATGGACACAATCAGCGTCACCGAAGAGAGTAAATTTGTAAATAGAGAAAAGGAGGAGAAACGGCGACAAATTCCCCAAATTTTGTCAAGTTCAAAGCCACAAATCAAATTTTTCAAAGTTCTAAACTTTTATTTTTTTTCTTCCTCTAAATTTACTTTTGGGTTTTCCTTTTTTTCATCCCTTGAGAATATATCCAATTTGTCATTCTCGTTGACTTAAGCCAGCTTTACACCTTACAATTAGGTATGCGATCTCGTATGCGATGTGACACGCTCAGGTCGCATATGCGATTGAATGAGATCACACGTAGGTCGTTCATTTGCTGTCACACGTGCGTTAGTAGTCTATGTTAAATTGATCAATTTTGTGTGCGATCCTTTAGATCATGTGTTCTGTGACGTATGCATTGGGAACCTTTTTTTTTTTATTTATTGACTTGCCAAGCGTGTGTAATGTGTAGGGATGCGTTTTTACTATGTCATCTGCCATTCAGCTCTGCTACATGGCCGCTGACAGCAGCCACAGACAGCCATGTAGCAGAGCTGAATGGCAGATAACAGCAGACACAGACAGAGCCGCACTGTCAGAATGAACTCGGGTGAACCTCACCCGACTTCATTGTCATGCTGCGGCTCTGTCTGTGTCGCGTCCTGATTAGCGGTCACCTGTGAAGGACTCACCGGTGACCGCTAAACTCCTGAGTAACTGAATTGAGCAGCCCTCTCTCATACTCACCGATCCCCGGCGCTGCACGGCGTTCACACTGCTCTGGCGGCTTTTACTGTTTTGAAAAAGCCGGCCGCCCATTAAACAATCTCGTATTCCCTGCTTTCCCCGCCCACTGGCGCCTATGATTGGTTACAGTGAGACACGCCCCCACGCTGAGTGACAGGTGTCACACTGCACCCAATCACAGCAGCCAGTGGGCGGGTCTATACTGTGCAGTGAAATAAATAATTAAATAATTAAAAAAAACGGCGTGCGGTTCCCCCCAATTTTAAAACTAGCCAGATAAAGCCATTCGGCTGAAGGCTGGTATTCTCAGGATGGGGAGCTCCACGTTATGGGGAGCCCCCCAGCCTAACAATATCAGCCAACAGCCGCCCAGAATTGCCGCATACATTAGATGCGACAGTTCTGGGGCTGTACCCGGCTCTTCCCGATTTACCCTGGTGCGTTGGCAAATCGGGGTAATAAGGAGTTATTGGCAGCCCATAGCTGCCAATAAGTCCTAGATTAATCATGTCAGGCGTCTCTCCGAGACACCCTCCATGATTAATCTGTAAATTACAGTAAATAAACACACACGCCCAAAAAAATCCTTTATTATAAATAAAAAACACAAACATATACCCTGGTTCACCACTTTAATCAGCCCCAAAAAGCCCTCCTTGTCCGGCGTAATCCAGGATGCTCCAGCGTCGCTTCCAGCGCTGCTGCATGGAGGTGACCGAAGCTGCAGCAGACACCGCCGCTCCGGTCACCTCCACGCAGGTAATGAACACAGCCGCGCGATCAGCTGCTGTCACTGAGGTTACCCGCTGTCACTGGATCCAGCGGTGGCCGCGGGTAACCTCAGTGACAGCAGCTGATCGCTCGGCTGTGTTCATTAGCTGTGTGGAGGTGACAGGAGCGGCTGTGTCTTCTGCAGCTCCGGTCACCTCCATGCAGCAGCGCTGGAAGCGACGCTGGAGCATCCTGGATTACGCCGGACATGGAGGGCTTTTTGGGGCTGATTAAAGTGGTGAACCAGGGTATATGTTTGTGTTTTTTATTTCTAATAAAGGATTTTTTCGTGTGTGTGTGTTTATTTACTGTAATTTACAGATTAATCATGGAGGGTGTCTCATAGACGCCTGACATGATTAATCTAGGACTTATTGTGGGCTGCCAATAACTCCTTATTACCCCAATTTGCCAACGCACCAGGGCAAATCGGGAAGAGCCGGGTACAGTCCCAGAACTGTCGCATATAATGTATGCGGCAATTCTGGGCGGCTGTTGGCTGATATTGTTAGGCTGGGGGGCTCCCCATAACGTGGAGCTCCCCATCCTGAGAATACCAGCCTTCAGCCGAATGGCTTTATCTGGCTGGTTTTAAAATTGGGGGGGACTGTTTTAATTATTTAATTATTTATTTCACTGCACAGTATAGACACGCCCACCGGCTGCTGTGATTGGGTGCAGTGTGACACCTGTCACTCAGCGTGGGGGCGTGTCTCACTGTAACCAATCATAGGCGCCGGTGGGCGGGGAAAGCAGGGAATACGAGATTGTTTAATGGGCGGCCGGCTTTTTCAAAACAGTAAAAGCCGCCGGAGCAGTGTGAATGCCGTGCAGCGCCGGGGATCGGGGATCGGGGATCGGTGAGTATATGAGAGAGGGGGTAAGAGGGATAGACTGACATGGACAGAGAGAGAGGGACAGAGATAGTGACGGACTGACAGAGATTAGTGAATGACAGACATTGTGAGGCGCTTCAGAACGTAGCTTTTCAGCTGCGCTCTGAAGAGGACCTTTTTTAAGCTGCGGTGCAGAGCGCACACCTGCGCACATAGCCTCAGACACCAAAATCGTATGAGGGATGTCACACGTTACAATTCACTAGATTCATACAACAAAACGTCCAATGTATGAGGAATAAACGACGTGTATGCGATCACCGTATTTGCGTTCAATCTTGATCGCACGTAGGTGTCACACGCAAATACGTCACGAATGATGTCGGATGTGCGTCACTTACAACTTGACCCCGACGACGGATTGAAAGATTTATTGAAGTGTGTAAAGCAGGCATTAATGTCACAAATAGGTCGGAGATGAAAATAAATTCCTCCAAAATTTTTGCAAAGTTTCCTCTTAGTATCACAAATGTGCAAAATCTTGATACTGTAAATATTCACAGCATTTGAACGCCAGGTGGCGCCGTTCTCTTAATATAACACGTGGGGCGCGCGTTCATAGCAAAAAAAAACCTAAAAAAAATTGGACATTTTTTTCTCAATGAAACTGATACTACTACTTATTGTTTGCAGCGTATTTTACACTTTGCTCCGGGAGTCTCTGCATGAGTCATACCGGCAGACCTCAGCCTCGGTGACCGCCCACCCGCCTCTTCCGCCATCACCCAAAAACTTGTCATTAAGACTTTCACCAATTCAGTAAAAGCCCCAATTTTCTTCTGTCCGTTCCAACGAATGAGTAAATGGAACACGAGAAACTCATTTCTTCTCTGCAGTTGATGGAAAGTCTCTGTTTACTCGGTGTCGGCGCAGGGGTTTCCAGGTGTTACTGATACTTTATCAAAAAGGAGAAGTAGGTGAGAGGCCAAAAACATTCAGCGGCAGAATTTCCATTGATAATGATACATTGTAGTCAC
Organism: Anomaloglossus baeobatrachus; assembly: GCF_048569485.1. NCBI lineage: Eukaryota > Metazoa > Chordata > Amphibia > Anura > Aromobatidae > Anomaloglossus > Anomaloglossus baeobatrachus. The sequence continues at coordinate 39,360,440 of NC_134358.1, forward strand.
CTAAAACCAGAGATCACATGAATTGTTGGGTGTACAAATGATCAAATTCCATAAATTGATTCATTTAGCAATGAATTTCCACTAATTATTCTGATTCTGCCAGATTCCAAAGTTATGGGGATTTGATTAGGTCAAAACCAGAGATTTTTGCAAACATGGCCAACTGTCATGGCGGCATCAGGGTCTGCGGAGTCTACAGATTCTGGCACTCTGCCTGCTAACTTCTCTGAGGTCTGTGATCAGAGCAGGGACGCATCGAGCCACAGGATCGCCCAGGGCTATGGGGTACTCGGTCCCGGGCTGCATATTTACGGGGATGCTGTGTCACTGGTGAAGGCTGGCCGTTGCCCAGTTCCGTGACCCTGGGGAAGCTTTTTAATAAAGAGTATTTACAGGGGAGATTAAAGTCATTGGTGTGATGCCACCTGCGGGTGCGGTAAGATGGTGGAATCGCTCCTGCTGAGTTGGTTATCTCCAGGGCTGGTGGTAATGGCAACTGTGGTGGTAGGCCCTCCGCAGGTAGGGTGGAGTCCGGGGGATGTGTAGTGGATACTTTCGCCTAAGAAGGGAGGCCACACTGTGGGTTGTAATTAACAGTCTCTACTTACTCTGGACCCTTGGACGGCTGGTTCAGGTCCCTATATTTCCAGTGCCAGTTTGATGACTCGGTTGCTTTGTCCCCGACACCCTCAGTGTGGTTGGGTCCCCGTAGCTTGGAGCTGGTTTGGGGCCGACTGTCTTTTTGGCAGTCTCCTCGTCCGTACGGCAGGCAGTGTGGACCCTGTAGGGCTGGTCTGTGTCCCGAACCCTGATCCTCCCGTTACTGCTGATGCCCCCGGATCTGTGGGTCAGTGAGGTCCATGAAGGTCCCCTCACTGTGCAAGTATTTGCCAGGCCATCTGAAACTATTGCCTGACCGAGGGCCCTGTGCTCCGTTGGTGCTCTGGTGCCAGTGGTACTCGGGTGTACCTACCCTGGCGACCACTCTCCTGTGCCCCCGGGTCACCGTTACACGACCCAGCTTTAGGTACATCTCTCCACACTTCCACCTTCCTCGACTCTCTACTCCACTCTCTCTGTCTCCTCCCAAAAGGTTGCCTAGTCCCGTGGACTGGCTCCGCCCTCTATATGGTCATCCCTTTGGTGTCTGACCAGCCCATTTCCCCTGGTGTGGAGTGGGAACTGGGATTTTGGTGTGTGCAGGTGTCACTGGCACTGGTGTTCCAGGTCCCTGGGTGTAGGCCCTTCATCCTTTTTAGGATGCAGTACCTAGTAGTGCCCCTAGTGGTTCAGGGGCGCCACACTTAGACAAGCTAACAAGCGTTAATCTCTGCTGGGCTGCTTGTTAGTCTCTTTGATCACATGCTATGGGGGAGCCAATCATTTTTGGCTTATTCATTGATGCCAGCTATAGTTTACCTATACTGGTCTGGTGAGGTGTTGTGATCCAGACTTAGTGGTGGTTGATGTGCATTATTGCTGTGAGCAGTTGTGATCTTAACCAGACTGCCCAATTAGTGACTTCCATTGGGGTTAAGGTCAAGTCCGGGTCCCAAACCAAACTTTATTGAACCGAACTTTGCTGAACCGAACTTCCACGGGTCCACTCATGTCTAGTCCAGGGATCTTCTCCATGCTGTTTCCATCCATTTGAATGATTTTACTGCCCCCTAGTCCTCCTATTAGGATCTTCCACTTGTTTCCCATTGACATATATTATACTCGTTATTCGAACTGAGCCTGTCCAAGCATCCAACCTGCTCGATTTGAATACCAAGCGCTCACTCATCACTATTGCTTATTAAATGGGTAGTCTAAAGGGGGCTTTACACGCTACGATAGCGTTAATGTTTTATCGTCGGGGTCACGTCGCTAGTGATGCACATCCGGCGTCATTAACGATATCGCAGCGTGTGACACTTTTGTGCGACCTAAAACGATCACAAAAGCAGCCAAACTCGTTTGCCGCGGAAAGGTCGTCCTAAAACCAAAAATCGTTTACCTCTCATTAGCGATGTTGTTCCTTGTTCCTGCGGCAGCAAACATCACTGTGTATGACACTGCAGGAGCGAGGAACATCTCCTTACCTGCCTCCACCTGCTATGCGGAAGGAAGGAGGTGGGCGGGATGTTTACGTCCCACTCATCTCCGCCCCTCCGCTTCTATTGGACACCTGCCGTGTGATGTCGCTGTGACGTCGCATGACCCACCCCCTTAGAAAGGAGGCGGATCGCCGGCCAGAGCGACGTCGCAGGGCAGGTAAGACCGTGTGACGGGGGTGCACGATTTAGTGTGCAACGGGCAGCGATATGCCCGTGTCGCACAAACAATGGGAGCGGGTACACTCGCTAGCGATATCGGCAATGATATCGTAGCGTGTAAAGCCCCCTTTACATTCAAAGCTGTAGTGCATGGAGAGCTATGGAGCCTCAAATCAAAAGGTCAAAACATTGTTACCCTTTTGCACGTCAGTGTAGACAGATAATAGATAGATATAAATACATAGCGAAAGATAGATAGATAGATAGTAATAGGGTCCCATAAAAGAAAAAGAAAGGTCATGGGCTCTCATGAATTGACCATTTGCAGTAAGAACTTACTTTTTAAAAGTATATTGCATATAGCATTTACAGTTCAAATTTATACATTCAATGTTTGCGAACATCTTAGCGCTTAGAGTGTGCTGCTCTATTCTTTTGTTGTGCTGCTCTATTCTTTTGTTGTGCTGCTCTATTCTTTTGTTGTGCTGCTCTAATCTTTTGTTGTGCTGCTCTATTCTTTTGTTGTGCTGCTCTAATCTTTTGTTGTGCTGCTCTAATCTTTTGTTGTGCTGCTCTATTCTTTTGTTGTGCTGCTCTAATCTTTTGTTGTGCTGCTCTAGTCTTTTGTTGTGCTGCTCTATTCTTTTGTTGTGCTGCTCTATTCTTTTGCTTGTGCTGCTCTATTCTTTTGTTGTGCTGCTCTATTCTTTTGTTGTGCTGCTCTATTCTTTTGTTTGTGCTGCTCTATTCTTTTGTTGTGCTGCTCTATGCTTTTGTTTGTGCTGCTCTATTCTTTTGTTTGTGCTGCTCTATTCTTTTGTTGTGCTGCTCTATTCTTTTGTTGTGCTGCTCTATCCTTTTGTTTGTGCTGCTCTATCCTTTTGTTTGTGCTGCTCTATTCTTTTGTTGTGCTGCTTTATTCTTTTGTTGTGCTGCTCTATTCTTTTGTTGTGCTGCTCTATTCTTTTGTTGTGCTGCTCTATTCTTTTGCTTG